>NC_092756.1:79987354-80287354 GCF_047496795.1 Chiloscyllium punctatum | reverse complement strand
GCAAACTACTGTACGGAAGCAACCTGCTTTAGCGGCTACGTCTGTACGTAAAGATTATTCACACAGACCATCGCCCGAGGCAGGAACTCACTTCAGCTCCCTGGGGCCACGAGGCAGCCGTACTGAACGATGAGCCACTGTGCCACCCGTACGATTTGGAATGGTTTGTAATCATTTGCGGTGCAAGTAGCAAAATAGTCGTCAGTTTGTCAACTGGATCGGCTTAAAATGTTCTCAGCGATCTGCGGTAACGTGAACGGAGATGTCAAATCGAGCTGCTTGTGGCGATGAGGTGCGCTTGCAGCGTGACGTGTTTACGTCGGGAGATCAGCTCCCTCCCCATTCTACACAGAGAGTGGGATACAAGTGGAGAGGAGATTGAAAGTGGACGATAAAGAAAGGGTGCACGGACGTAATTCACTTTTCACGACGTTTCAGATTGATGTGGAATGCCAAGGAGCGAATCCTGTACGTGTGGGAAACAATGATTCGCGTTGATGGGCAAGCTACACGAACGCAAGGGGAGGAAATGAATAGGATCTTTCTGTCAAGGCCAACATTTCTTCTTGCCCATCCCGAGATCACCTTGGCGGTGAGCTGCTCTCTCGAACCGCTGCAGTCCACGTGCTGTCGGTAGCCCCGCGATGCTGTTTGGGCGGGGATTCCAGATTTTGACCCAGTGACACCGGAGGAACAACGATATATTTGCAATTCAGGACAGCGCGTGCCTCGGGGGAGAACTTGCGAACGGTGGTGTTCCCGTGGATCTGCTGCCGTCATCCTTCAAGGCTGTGTCGGCCATGAGTTTGGAAGGTGCTGCCTGTGGAATTCTGGTCAACCTTGTAGACGCCGGGGGAACCACCCTGCCGCTGTCCCCGATCGCCGGGAGAAACCTCTCTGCAGTCGACCTGACGTGCGCTCCCATGGCGGCTCCGGCCCGTGCCATCCGATTGGTCGTCAGCGCCATCTACGCGGCTACGTAACAGATGGACGGAAAACCACGGGGAAAGCACAGCGACGGCTGCAAAGCGATCTTCCGATCTGGTTGGAAATCTCGGAAGGTACGCGGTAAGGGAATAAACGAACTTTGAATATCGTCAAACTGACGGAAAGGATAGTCGGCAAAGGTGACCCCCACCGTTAGAGTATCGATGTGCTATCGCTTCTCGGCCTTTTGGCTCGGAATATGTGTAGTTTCTGTTCTTATCAGTTTAATCGCTGATACCTCCCGAAGGTGGGAGTGTTTGTATTAAATGGATTTTTGGAGCAGGGAGATGGCTGAAGGGCTTGCTCTGTCCTCTCCGTGTATCAGCCTGGTATTGCAGTGTTTCCAGGAACGGTGCAGCCTACCAGCCAAGTTCAAAAGCAGGTGAATGGAATGTGAATCTCTTGCCTTTGCTAGTTTGCCGTGTCGATCGCAGCGATCGTTCCATCGATTGTCTTTTCAGTTGCATGAAACTATCATCTTTTGTTGCCAGTTTTCCGTCTTGTGATCCTGCTCTGCAGTTACCCGATGAAGGCGCGGCACGCTGAAAGCCAGGACAGGGTAACCCCGCCCCGGTATCCGCGGCCCAAACGTGCTACAGGGAACATTCTGGAACCAGGGGGCTGCCAGGAAGGTAACTTTGCAATTTAAATGAATGGGTTTGCCCCTATCCGCCGTTTCGGGCTTCTGCGGTCGGTCTTGGAACGTATCCCACCGATGGTACGGAGGTGGGGCGGGGGGGTGACTGCTGTACTTCCAAATAACCCCGTTGGGCTGTAACCTGGTGTTGTGGGATTTTTCACACTGTCAAATCAGGTTGTGGGATCCCATAACTCAGCCAATGTCAAATGGCTATCAGATCAGCCCCCACAACCCCTTCCCCACCCATCCCCCTTCCCCACCCATCCCCCATCCCACCCCCCCCCACCGACGCATCAAATTTATCCGAATATTTTCTTGAACAAGAAAGAAGTGTCTTTGGTCTGTTTCCTGAATAGAGTGAAACCCCCCAGCTCTGTTTGTTTCTTCGCAAACTACTGTACGGAAGCAACCTGCTTTAGCGGCTACGTCTGTACGTAAAGATTATTCACACAGACCATCGCCCGAGGCAGGAACTCACTTCAGCTCCCTGGGGCCACGAGGCAGCCGTACTGAACGATGAGCCACTGTGCCACCCGTACGATTTGGAATGGTTTGTAATCATTTGCGGTGCAAGTAGCAAAATAGTCGTCAGTTTGTCAACTGGATCGGCTTAAAATGTTCTCAGCGATCTGCGGTAACGTGAACGGAGATGTCAAATCGAGCTGCTTGTGGCGATGAGGTGCGCTTGCAGCGTGACGTGTTTACGTCGGGAGATCAGCTCCCTCCCCATTCTACACAGAGAGTGGGATACAAGTGGAGAGGAGATTGAAAGTGGACGATAAAGAAAGGGTGCACGGACGTAATTCACTTTTCACGACGTTTCAGATTGATGTGGAATGCCAAGGAGCGAATCCTGTACGTGTGGGAAACAATGATTCGCGTTGATGGGCAAGCTACACGAACGCAAGGGGAGGAAATGAATAGGATCTTTCTGTCAAGGCCAACATTTCTTCTTGCCCATCCCGAGATCACCTTGGCGGTGAGCTGCTCTCTCGAACCGCTGCAGTCCACGTGCTGTCGGTAGCCCCGCGATGCTGTTTGGGCGGGGATTCCAGATTTTGACCCAGTGACACCGGAGGAACAACGATATATTTGCAATTCAGGACAGCGCGTGCCTCGGGGGAGAACTTGCGAACGGTGGTGTTCCCGTGGATCTGCTGCCGTCATCCTTCAAGGCTGTGTCGGCCATGAGTTTGGAAGGTGCTGCCTGTGGAATTCTGGTCAACCTTGTAGACGCCGGGGGAACCACCCTGCCGCTGTCCCCGATCGCCGGGAGAAACCTCTCTGCAGTCGACCTGACGTGCGCTCCCATGGCGGCTCCGGCCCGTGCCATCCGATTGGTCGTCAGCGCCATCTACGCGGCTACGTAACAGATGGACGGAAAACCACGGGGAAAGCACAGCGACGGCTGCAAAGCGATCTTCCGATCTGGTTGGGAATCTCGGAAGGTACGCGGTAAGGGAATAAACGAACTTTGAATATCGTCAAACTGACGGAAAGGATAGTCGGCAAAGGTGACCCCCACCGTTAGAGTATCGATGTGCTATCGCTTCTCGGCCTTTTGGCTCGGAATATGTGTAGTTTCTGTTCTTATCAGTTTAATCGCTGATACCTCCCGAAGGTGGGAGTGTTTGTATTAAATGGATTTTTGGAGCAGGGAGATGGCTGAAGGGCTTGCTCTGTCCTCTCCGTGTATCAGCCTGGTATTGCAGTGTTTCCAGGAACGGTGCAGCCTACCAGCCAAGTTCAAAAGCAGGTGAATGGAATGTGAATCTCTTGCCTTTGCTAGTTTGCCGTGTCGATCGCAGCGATCGTTCCATCGATTGTCTTTTCAGTTGCATGAAACTATCATCTTTTGTTGCCAGTTTTCCGTCTTGTGATCCTGCTCTGCAGTTACCCGATGAAGGCGCGGCACGCTGAAAGCCAGGACAGGGTAACCCCGCCCCGGTATCCGCGGCCCAAACGTGCTACAGGGAACATTCTGGAACCAGGGGGCTGCCAGGAAGGTAACTTTGCAATTTAAATGAATGGGTTTGCCCCTATCCGCCGTTTCGGGCTTCTGCGGTCGGTCTTGGAACGTATCCCACCGATGGTACGGAGGTGGGGCGGGGGGGTGACTGCTGTACTTCCAAATAACCCCGTTGGGCTGTAACCTGGTGTTGTGGGATTTTTCACACTGTCAAATCAGGTTGTGGGATCCCATAACTCAGCCAATGTCAAATGGCTATCAGATCAGCCCCCACAACCCCTTCCCCACCCATCCCCCTTCCCCACCCATCCCCCATCCCACCCCCCACCACCGACGCATCAAATTTATCCGAATATTTTCTTGAACAAGAAAGAAGTGTCTTTGGTCTGTTTCCTGAATAGAGTGAAACCCCCCAGCTCTGTTTGTTTCTTCGCAAACTACTGTACGGAAGCAACCTGCTTTAGCGGCTACGTCTGTACGTAAAGATTATTCACACAGACCATCGCCCGAGGCAGGAACTCACTTCAGCTCCCTGGGGCCACGAGGCAGCCGTACTGAACGATGAGCCACTGTGCCACCCGTACGATTTGGAATGGTTTGTAATCATTTGCGGTGCAAGTAGCAAAATAGTCGTCAGTTTGTCAACTGGATCGGCTTAAAATGTTCTCAGCGATCTGCGGTAACGTGAACGGAGATGTCAAATCGAGCTGCTTGTGGCGATGAGGTGCGCTTGCAGCGTGACGTGTTTACGTCGGGAGATCAGCTCCCTCCCCATTCTACACAGAGAGTGGGATACAAGTGGAGAGGAGATTGAAAGTGGACGATAAAGAAAGGGTGCACGGACGTAATTCACTTTTCACGACGTTTCAGATTGATGTGGAATGCCAAGGAGCGAATCCTGTACGTGTGGGAAACAATGATTCGCGTTGATGGGCAAGCTACACGAACGCAAGGGGAGGAAATGAATAGGATCTTTCTGTCAAGGCCAACATTTCTTCTTGCCCATCCCGAGATCACCTTGGCGGTGAGCTGCTCTCTCGAACCGCTGCAGTCCACGTGCTGTCGGTAGCCCCGCGATGCTGTTTGGGCGGGGATTCCAGATTTTGACCCAGTGACACCGGAGGAACAACGATATATTTGCAATTCAGGACAGCGCGTGCCTCGGGGGAGAACTTGCGAACGGTGGTGTTCCCGTGGATCTGCTGCCGTCATCCTTCAAGGCTGTGTCGGCCATGAGTTTGGAAGGTGCTGCCTGTGGAATTCTGGTCAACCTTGTAGACGCCGGGGGAACCACCCTGCCGCTGTCCCCGATCGCCGGGAGAAACCTCTCTGCAGTCGACCTGACGTGCGCTCCCATGGCGGCTCCGGCCCGTGCCATCCGATTGGTCGTCAGCGCCATCTACGCGGCTACGTAACAGATGGACGGAAAACCACGGGGAAAGCACAGCGACGGCTGCAAAGCGATCTTCCGATCTGGTTGGAAATCTCGGAAGGTACGCGGTAAGGGAATAAACGAACTTTGAATATCGTCAAACTGACGGAAAGGATAGTCGGCAAAGGTGACCCCCACCGTTAGAGTATCGATGTGCTATCGCTTCTCGGCCTTTTGGCTCGGAATATGTGTAGTTTCTGTTCTTATCAGTTTAATCGCTGATACCTCCCGAAGGTGGGAGTGTTTGTATTAAATGGATTTTTGGAGCAGGGAGATGGCTGAAGGGCTTGCTCTGTCCTCTCCGTGTATCAGCCTGGTATTGCAGTGTTTCCAGGAACGGTGCAGCCTACCAGCCAAGTTCAAAAGCAGGTGAATGGAATGTGAATCTCTTGCCTTTGCTAGTTTGCCGTGTCGATCGCAGCGATCGTTCCATCGATTGTCTTTTCAGTTGCATGAAACTATCATCTTTTGTTGCCAGTTTTCCGTCTTGTGATCCTGCTCTGCAGTTACCCGATGAAGGCGCGGCACGCTGAAAGCCAGGACAGGGTAACCCCGCCCCGGTATCCGCGGCCCAAACGTGCTACAGGGAACATTCTGGAACCAGGGGGCTGCCAGGAAGGTAACTTTGCAATTTAAATGAATGGGTTTGCCCCTATCCGCCGTTTCGGGCTTCTGCGGTCGGTCTTGGAACGTATCCCACCGATGGTACGGAGGTGGGGCGGGGGGGTGACTGCTGTACTTCCAAATAACCCCGTTGGGCTGTAACCTGGTGTTGTGGGATTTTTCACACTGTCAAATCAGGTTGTGGGATCCCATAACTCAGCCAATGTCAAATGGCTATCAGATCAGCCCCCACAACCCCTTCCCCACCCATCCCCCTTCCCCACCCATCCCCCATCCCACCCCCCCCCCCACCGACGCATCAAATTTATCCGAATATTTTCTTGAACAAGAAAGAAGTGTCTTTGGTCTGTTTCCTGAATAGAGTGAAACCCCCCAGCTCTGTTTGTTTCTTCGCAAACTACTGTACGGAAGCAACCTGCTTTAGCGGCTACGTCTGTACGTAAAGATTATTCACACAGACCATCGCCCGAGGCAGGAACTCACTTCAGCTCCCTGGGGCCACGAGGCAGCCGTACTGAACGATGAGCCACTGTGCCACCCGTACGATTTGGAATGGTTTGTAATCATTTGCGGTGCAAGTAGCAAAATAGTCGTCAGTTTGTCAACTGGATCGGCTTAAAATGTTCTCAGCGATCTGCGGTAACGTGAACGGAGATGTCAAATCGAGCTGCTTGTGGCGATGAGGTGCGCTTGCAGCGTGACGTGTTTACGTCGGGAGATCAGCTCCCTCCCCATTCTACACAGAGAGTGGGATACAAGTGGAGAGGAGATTGAAAGTGGACGATAAAGAAAGGGTGCACGGACGTAATTCACTTTTCACGACGTTTCAGATTGATGTGGAATGCCAAGGAGCGAATCCTGTACGTGTGGGAAACAATGATTCGCGTTGATGGGCAAGCTACACGAACGCAAGGGGAGGAAATGAATAGGATCTTTCTGTCAAGGCCAACATTTCTTCTTGCCCATCCCGAGATCACCTTGGCGGTGAGCTGCTCTCTCGAACCGCTGCAGTCCACGTGCTGTCGGTAGCCCCGCGATGCTGTTTGGGCGGGGATTCCAGATTTTGACCCAGTGACACCGGAGGAACAACGATATATTTGCAATTCAGGACAGCGCGTGCCTCGGGGGAGAACTTGCGAACGGTGGTGTTCCCGTGGATCTGCTGCCGTCATCCTTCAAGGCTGTGTCGGCCATGAGTTTGGAAGGTGCTGCCTGTGGAATTCTGGTCAACCTTGTAGACGCCGGGGGAACCACCCTGCCGCTGTCCCCGATCGCCGGGAGAAACCTCTCTGCAGTCGACCTGACGTGCGCTCCCATGGCGGCTCCGGCCCGTGCCATCCGATTGGTCGTCAGCGCCATCTACGCGGCTACGTAACAGATGGACGGAAAACCACGGGGAAAGCACAGCGACGGCTGCAAAGCGATCTTCCGATCTGGTTGGGAATCTCGGAAGGTACGCGGTAAGGGAATAAACGAACTTTGAATATCGTCAAACTGACGGAAAGGATAGTCGGCAAAGGTGACCCCCACCGTTAGAGTATCGATGTGCTATCGCTTCTCGGCCTTTTGGCTCGGAATATGTGTAGTTTCTGTTCTTATCAGTTTAATCGCTGATACCTCCCGAAGGTGGGAGTGTTTGTATTAAATGGATTTTTGGAGCAGGGAGATGGCTGAAGGGCTTGCTCTGTCCTCTCCGTGTATCAGCCTGGTATTGCAGTGTTTCCAGGAACGGTGCAGCCTACCAGCCAAGTTCAAAAGCAGGTGAATGGAATGTGAATCTCTTGCCTTTGCTAGTTTGCCGTGTCGATCGCAGCGATCGTTCCATCGATTGTCTTTTCAGTTGCATGAAACTATCATCTTTTGTTGCCAGTTTTCCGTCTTGTGATCCTGCTCTGCAGTTACCCGATGAAGGCGCGGCACGCTGAAAGCCAGGACAGGGTAACCCCGCCCCGGTATCCGCGGCCCAAACGTGCTACAGGGAACATTCTGGAACCAGGGGGCTGCCAGGAAGGTAACTTTGCAATTTAAATGAATGGGTTTGCCCCTATCCGCCGTTTCGGGCTTCTGCGGTCGGTCTTGGAACGTATCTCACCGATGGTACGGAGGTGGGGCGGGGGGGTGACTGCTGTACTTCCAAATAACCCCGTTGGGCTGTAACCTGGTGTTGTGGGATTTTTCACACTGTCAAATCAGGTTGTGGGATCCCATAACTCAGCCAATGTCAAATGGCTATCAGATCAGCCCCCACAACCCCTTCCCCACCCATCCCCCATCCCACCCCCCCCCCCCCCCCCACACCGACGCATCAAATTTATCCGAATATTTTCTTGAACAAGAAAGAAGTGTCTTTGGTCTGTTTCCTGAATAGAGTGAAACCCCCCAGCTCTGTTTGTTTCTTCGCAAACTACTGTACGGAAGCAACCTGCTTTAGCGGCTACGTCTGTACGTAAAGATTATTCACACAGACCATCGCCCGAGGCAGGAACTCACTTCAGCTCCCTGGGGCCACGAGGCAGCCGTACTGAACGATGAGCCACTGTGCCACCCGTACGATTTGGAATGGTTTGTAATCATTTGCGGTGCAAGTAGCAAAATAGTCGTCAGTTTGTCAACTGGATCGGCTTAAAATGTTCTCAGCGATCTGCGGTAACGTGAACGGAGATGTCAAATCGAGCTGCTTGTGGCGATGAGGTGCGCTTGCAGCGTGACGTGTTTACGTCGGGAGATCAGCTCCCTCCCCATTCTACACAGAGAGTGGGATACAAGTGGAGAGGAGATTGAAAGTGGACGATAAAGAAAGGGTGCACGGACGTAATTCACTTTTCACGACGTTTCAGATTGATGTGGAATGCCAAGGAGCGAATCCTGTACGTGTGGGAAACAATGATTCGCGTTTATGGGCAAGCTACACGAACGCAAGGGGAGGAAATGAATAGGATCTTTCTGTCAAGGCCAACATTTCTTCTTGCCCATCCCGAGATCACCTTGGCGGTGAGCTGCTCTCTCGAACCGCTGCAGTCCACGTGCTGTCGGTAGCCCCGCGATGCTGTTTGGGCGGGGATTCCAGATTTTGACCCAGTGACACCGGAGGAACAACGATATATTTGCAATTCAGGACAGCGCGTGCCTCGGGGGAGAACTTGCGAACGGTGGTGTTCCCGTGGATCTGCTGCCGTCATCCTTCAAGGCTGTGTCGGCCATGAGTTTGGAAGGTGCTGCCTGTGGAATTCTGGTCAACCTTGTAGACGCCGGGGGAACCACCCTGCCGCTGTCCCCGATCGCCGGGAGAAACCTCTCTGCAGTCGACCTGACGTGCGCTCCCATGGCGGCTCCGGCCCGTGCCATCCGATTGGTCGTCAGCGCCATCTACGCGGCTACGTAACAGATGGACGGAAAACCACGGGGAAAGCACAGCGACGGCTGCAAAGCGATCTTCCGATCTGGTTGGAAATCTCGGAAGGTACGCGGTAAGGGAATAAACGAACTTTGAATATCGTCAAACTGACGGAAAGGATAGTCGGCAAAGGTGACCCCCACCGTTAGAGTATCGATGTGCTATCGCTTCTCGGCCTTTTGGCTCGGAATATGTGTAGTTTCTGTTCTTATCAGTTTAATCGCTGATACCTCCCGAAGGTGGGAGTGTTTGTATTAAATGGATTTTTGGAGCAGGGAGATGGCTGAAGGGCTTGCTCTGTCCTCTCCGTGTATCAGCCTGGTATTGCAGTGTTTCCAGGAACGGTGCAGCCTACCAGCCAAGTTCAAAAGCAGGTGAATGGAATGTGAATCTCTTGCCTTTGCTAGTTTGCCGTGTCGATCGCAGCGATCGTTCCATCGATTGTCTTTTCAGTTGCATGAAACTATCATCTTTTGTTGCCAGTTTTCCGTCTTGTGATCCTGCTCTGCAGTTACCCGATGAAGGCGCGGCACGCTGAAAGCCAGGACAGGGTAACCCCGCCCCGGTATCCGCGGCCCAAACGTGCTACAGGGAACATTCTGGAACCAGGGGGCTGCCAGGAAGGTAACTTTGCAATTTAAATGAATGGGTTTGCCCCTATCCGCCGTTTCGGGCTTCTGCGGTCGGTCTTGGAACGTATCCCACCGATGGTACGGAGGTGGGGCGGGGGGGGTGACTGCTGTACTTCCAAATAACCCCGTTGGGCTGTAACCTGGTGTTGTGGGATTTTTCACACTGTCAAATCAGGTTGTGGGATCCCATAACTCAGCCAATGTCAAATGGCTATCAGATCAGCCCCCACAACCCCTTCCCCACCCATCCCCCATCCCCCCCCCACCCCCACACCGACGCATCAAATTTATCCGAATATTTTCTTGAACAAGAAAGAAGTGTCTTTGGTCTGTTTCCTGAATAGAGTGAAACCCCCCAGCTCTGTTTGTTTCTTCGCAAACTACTGTACGGAAGCAACCTGCTTTAGCGGCTACGTCTGTACGTAAAGATTATTCACACAGACCATCGCCCGAGGCAGGAACTCACTTCAGCTCCCTGGGGCCACGAGGCAGCCGTACTGAACGATGAGCCACTGTGCCACCCGTACGATTTGGAATGGTTTGTAATCATTTGCGGTGCAAGTAGCAAAATAGTCGTCAGTTTGTCAACTGGATCGGCTTAAAATGTTCTCAGCGATCTGCGGTAACGTGAACGGAGATGTCAAATCGAGCTGCTTGTGGCGATGAGGTGCGCTTGCAGCGTGACGTGTTTACGTCGGGAGATCAGCTCCCTCCCCATTCTACACAGAGAGTCGGATACAAGTGGAGAGGAGATTGAAAGTGGACGATAAAGAAAGGGTGCACGGACGTAATTCACTTTTCACGACGTTTCAGATTGATGTGGAATGCCAAGGAGCGAATCCTGTACGTGTGGGAAACAATGATTCGCGTTGATGGGCAAGCTACACGAACGCAAGGGGAGGAAATGAATAGGATCTTTCTGTCAAGGCCAACATTTCTTCTTGCCCATCCCGAGATCACCTTGGCGGTGAGCTGCTCTCTCGAACCGCTGCAGTCCACGTGCTGTCGGTAGCCCCGCGATGCTGTTTGGGCGGGGATTCCAGATTTTGACCCAGTGACACCGGAGGAACAACGATATATTTGCAATTCAGGACAGCGCGTGCCTCGGGGGAGAACTTGCGAACGGTGGTGTTCCCGTGGATCTGCTGCCGTCATCCTTCAAGGCTGTGTCGGCCATGAGTTTGGAAGGTGCTGCCTGTGGAATTCTGGTCAACCTTGTAGACGCCGGGGGAACCACCCTGCCGCTGTCCCCGATCGCCGGGAGAAACCTCTCTGCAGTCGACCTGACGTGCGCTCCCATGGCGGCTCCGGCCCGTGCCATCCGATTGGTCGTCAGCGCCATCTACGCGGCTACGTAACAGATGGACGGAAAACCACGGGGAAAGCACAGCGACGGCTGCAAAGCGATCTTCCGATCTGGTTGGAAATCTCGGAAGGTACGCGGTAAGGGAATAAACGAACTTTGAATATCGTCAAACTGACGGAAAGGATAGTCGGCAAAGGTGACCCCCACCGTTAGAGTATCAATGTGCTATCGCTTCTCGGCCTTTTGGCTCGGAATATGTGTAGTTTCTGTTCTTATCAGTTTAATCGCTGATACCTCCCGAAGGTGGGAGTGTTTGTATTAAATGGATTTTTGGAGCAGGGAGATGGCTGAAGGGCTTGCTCTGTCCTCTCCGTGTATCAGCCTGGTATTGCAGTGTTTCCAGGAACGGTGCAGCCTACCAGCCAAGTTCAAAAGCAGGTGAATGGAATGTGAATCTCTTGCCTTTGCTAGTTTGCCGTGTCGATCGCAGCGATCGTTCCATCGATTGTCTTTTCAGTTGCATGAAACTATCATCTTTTGTTGCCAGTTTTCCGTCTTGTGATCCTGCTCTGCAGTTACCCGATGAAGGCGCGGCACGCTGAAAGCCAGGACAGGGTAACCCCGCCCCGGTATCCGCGGCCCAAACGTGCTACAGGGAACATTCTGGAACCAGGGGGCTGCCAGGAAGGTAACTTTGCAATTTAAATGAATGGGTTTGCCCCTATCCGCCGTTTCGGGCTTCTGCGGTCGGTCTTGGAACGTATCCCACCGATGGTACGGAGGTGGGGCGGGGGGGGGTGACTGCTGTACTTCCAAATAACCCCGTTGGGCTGTAACCTGGTGTTGTGGGATTTTTCACACTGTCAAATCAGGTTGTGGGATCCCATAACTCAGCCAATGTCAAATGGCTATCAGATCAGCCCCCACAACCCCTTCCCCACCCATCCCCCATCCCCCCCCCACCCCCACACCGACGCATCAAATTTATCCGAATATTTTCTTGAACAAGAAAGAAGTGTCTTTGGTCTGTTTCCTGAATAGAGTGAAACCCCCCAGCTCTGTTTGTTTCTTCGCAAACTACTGTACGGAAGCAACCTGCTTTAGCGGCTACGTCTGTACGTAAAGATTATTCACACAGACCATCGCCCGAGGCAGGAACTCACTTCAGCTCCCTGGGGCCACGAGGCAGCCGTACTGAACGATGAGCCACTGTGCCACCCGTACGATTTGGAATGGTTTGTAATCATTTGCGGTGCAAGTAGCAAAATAGTCGTCAGTTTGTCAACTGGATCGGCTTAAAATGTTCTCAGCGATCTGCGGTAACGTGAACGGAGATGTCAAATCGAGCTGCTTGTGGCGATGAGGTGCGCTTGCAGCGTGACGTGTTTACGTCGGGAGATCAGCTCCCTCCCCATTCTACACAGAGAGTCGGATACAAGTGGAGAGGAGATTGAAAGTGGACGATAAAGAAAGGGTGCACGGACGTAATTCACTTTTCACGACGTTTCAGATTGATGTGGAATGCCAAGGAGCGAATCCTGTACGTGTGGGAAACAATGATTCGCGTTGATGGGCAAGCTACACGAACGCAAGGGGAGGAAATGAATAGGATCTTTCTGTCAAGGCCAACATTTCTTCTTGCCCATCCCGAGATCACCTTGGCGGTGAGCTGCTCTCTCGAACCGCTGCAGTCCACGTGCTGTCGGTAGCCCCGCGATGCTGTTTGGGCGGGGATTCCAGATTTTGACCCAGTGACACCGGAGGAACAACGATATATTTGCAATTCAGGACAGCGCGTGCCTCGGGGGAGAACTTGCGAACGGTGGTGTTCCCGTGGATCTGCTGCCGTCATCCTTCAAGGCTGTGTCGGCCATGAGTTTGGAAGGTGCTGCCTGTGGAATTCTGGTCAACCTTGTAGACGCCGGGGGAACCACCCTGCCGCTGTCCCCGATCGCCGGGAGAAACCTCTCTGCAGTCGACCTGACGTGCGCTCCCATGGCGGCTCCGGCCCGTGCCATCCGATTGGTCGTCAGCGCCATCTACGCGGCTACGTAACAGATGGACGGAAAACCACGGGGAAAGCACAGCGACGGCTGCAAAGCGATCTTCCGATCTGGTTGGAAATCTCGGAAGGTACGCGGTAAGGGAATAAACGAACTTTGAATATCGTCAAACTGACGGAAAGGATAGTCGGCAAAGGTGACCCCCACCGTTAGAGTATCAATGTGCTATCGCTTCTCGGCCTTTTGGCTCGGAATATGTGTAGTTTCTGTTCTTATCAGTTTAATCGCTGATACCTCCCGAAGGTGGGAGTGTTTGTATTAAATGGATTTTTGGAGCAGGGAGATGGCTGAAGGGCTTGCTCTGTCCTCTCCGTGTATCAGCCTGGTATTGCAGTGTTTCCAGGAACGGTGCAGCCTACCAGCCAAGTTCAAAAGCAGGTGAATGGAATGTGAATCTCTTGCCTTTGCTAGTTTGCCGTGTCGATCGCAGCGATCGTTCCATCGATTGTCTTTTCAGTTGCATGAAACTATCATCTTTTGTTGCCAGTTTTCCGTCTTGTGATCCTGCTCTGCAGTTACCCGATGAAGGCGCGGCACGCTGAAAGCCAGGACAGGGTAACCCCGCCCCGGTATCCGCGGCCCAAACGTGCTACAGGGAACATTCTGGAACCAGGGGGCTGCCAGGAAGGTAACTTTGCAATTTAAATGAATGGGTTTGCCCCTATCCGCCGTTTCGGGCTTCTGCGGTCGGTCTTGGAACGTATCCCACCGATGGTACGGAGGTGGGGCGGGGGGGGTGACTGCTGTACTTCCAAATAACCCCGTTGGGCTGTAACCTGGTGTTGTGGGATTTTTCACACTGTCAAATCAGGTTGTGGGATCCCATAACTCAGCCAATGTCAAATGGCTATCAGATCAGCCCCCACAACCCCTTCCCCACCCATCCCCCATCCCCCCCCCACCCCCACACCGACGCATCAAATTTATCCGAATATTTTCTTGAACAAGAAAGAAGTGTCTTTGGTCTGTTTCCTGAATAGAGTGAAACCCCCCAGCTCTGTTTGTTTCTTCGCAAACTACTGTACGGAAGCAACCTGCTTTAGCGGCTACGTCTGTACGTAAAGATTATTCACACAGACCATCGCCCGAGGCAGGAACTCACTTCAGCTCCCTGGGGCCACGAGGCAGCCGTACTGAACGATGAGCCACTGTGCCACCCGTACGATTTGGAATGGTTTGTAATCATTTGCGGTGCAAGTAGCAAAATAGTCGTCAGTTTGTCAACTGGATCGGCTTAAAATGTTCTCAGCGATCTGCGGTAACGTGAACGGAGATGTCAAATCGAGCTGCTTGTGGCGATGAGGTGCGCTTGCAGCGTGACGTGTTTACGTCGGGAGATCAGCTCCCTCCCCATTCTACACAGAGAGTCGGATACAAGTGGAGAGGAGATTGAAAGTGGACGATAAAGAAAGGGTGCACGGACGTAATTCACTTTTCACGACGTTTCAGATTGATGTGGAATGCCAAGGAGCGAATCCTGTACGTGTGGGAAACAATGATTCGCGTTGATGGGCAAGCTACACGAACGCAAGGGGAGGAAATGAATAGGATCTTTCTGTCAAGGCCAACATTTCTTCTTGCCCATCCCGAGATCACCTTGGCGGTGAGCTGCTCTCTCGAACCGCTGCAGTCCACGTGCTGTCGGTAGCCCCGCGATGCTGTTTGGGCGGGGATTCCAGATTTTGACCCAGTGACACCGGAGGAACAACGATATATTTGCAATTCAGGACAGCGCGTGCCTCGGGGGAGAACTTGCGAACGGTGGTGTTCCCGTGGATCTGCTGCCGTCATCCTTCAAGGCTGTGTCGGCCATGAGTTTGGAAGGTGCTGCCTGTGGAATTCTGGTCAACCTTGTAGACGCCGGGGGAACCACCCTGCCGCTGTCCCCGATCGCCGGGAGAAACCTCTCTGCAGTCGACCTGACGTGCGCTCCCATGGCGGCTCCGGCCCGTGCCATCCGATTGGTCGTCAGCGCCATCTACGCGGCTACGTAACAGATGGACGGAAAACCACGGGGAAAGCACAGCGACGGCTGCAAAGCGATCTTCCGATCTGGTTGGAAATCTCGGAAGGTACGCGGTAAGGGAATAAACGAACTTTGAATATCGTCAAACTGACGGAAAGGATAGTCGGCAAAGGTGACCCCCACCGTTAGAGTATCAATGTGCTATCGCTTCTCGGCCTTTTGGCTCGGAATATGTGTAGTTTCTGTTCTTATCAGTTTAATCGCTGATACCTCCCGAAGGTGGGAGTGTTTGTATTAAATGGATTTTTGGAGCAGGGAGATGGCTGAAGGGCTTGCTCTGTCCTCTCCGTGTATCAGCCTGGTATTGCAGTGTTTCCAGGAACGGTGCAGCCTACCAGCCAAGTTCAAAAGCAGGTGAATGGAATGTGAATCTCTTGCCTTTGCTAGTTTGCCGTGTCGATCGCAGCGATCGTTCCATCGATTGTCTTTTCAGTTGCATGAAACTATCATCTTTTGTTGCCAGTTTTCCGTCTTGTGATCCTGCTCTGCAGTTACCCGATGAAGGCGCGGCACGCTGAAAGCCAGGACAGGGTAACCCCGCCCCGGTATCCGCGGCCCAAACGTGCTACAGGGAACATTCTGGAACCAGGGGGCTGCCAGGAAGGTAACTTTGCAATTTAAATGAATGGGTTTGCCCCTATCCGCCGTTTCGGGCTTCTGCGGTCGGTCTTGGAACGTATCCCACCGATGGTACGGAGGTGGGGCGGGGGGGGGTGACTGCTGTACTTCCAAATAACCCCGTTGGGCTGTAACCTGGTGTTGTGGGATTTTTCACACTGTCAAATCAGGTTGTGGGATCCCATAACTCAGCCAATGTCAAATGGCTATCAGATCAGCCCCCACAACCCCTTCCCCACCCATCCCCCATCCCCCCCCCACCCCCACACCGACGCATCAAATTTATCCGAATATTTTCTTGAACAAGAAAGAAGTGTCTTTGGTCTGTTTCCTGAATAGAGTGAAACCCCCCAGCTCTGTTTGTTTCTTCGCAAACTACTGTACGGAAGCAACCTGCTTTAGCGGCTACGTCTGTACGTAAAGATTATTCACACAGACCATCGCCCGAGGCAGGAACTCACTTCAGCTCCCTGGGGCCACGAGGCAGCCGTACTGAACGATGAGCCACTGTGCCACCCGTACGATTTGGAATGGTTTGTAATCATTTGCGGTGCAAGTAGCAAAATAGTCGTCAGTTTGTCAACTGGATCGGCTTAAAATGTTCTCAGCGATCTGCGGTAACGTGAACGGAGATGTCAAATCGAGCTGCTTGTGGCGATGAGGTGCGCTTGCAGCGTGACGTGTTTACGTCGGGAGATCAGCTCCCTCCCCATTCTACACAGAGAGTCGGATACAAGTGGAGAGGAGATTGAAAGTGGACGATAAAGAAAGGGTGCACGGACGTAATTCACTTTTCACGACGTTTCAGATTGATGTGGAATGCCAAGGAGCGAATCCTGTACGTGTGGGAAACAATGATTCGCGTTGATGGGCAAGCTACACGAACGCAAGGGGAGGAAATGAATAGGATCTTTCTGTCAAGGCCAACATTTCTTCTTGCCCATCCCGAGATCACCTTGGCGGTGAGCTGCTCTCTCGAACCGCTGCAGTCCACGTGCTGTCGGTAGCCCCGCGATGCTGTTTGGGCGGGGATTCCAGATTTTGACCCAGTGACACCGGAGGAACAACGATATATTTGCAATTCAGGACAGCGCGTGCCTCGGGGGAGAACTTGCGAACGGTGGTGTTCCCGTGGATCTGCTGCCGTCATCCTTCAAGGCTGTGTCGGCCATGAGTTTGGAAGGTGCTGCCTGTGGAATTCTGGTCAACCTTGTAGACGCCGGGGGAACCACCCTGCCGCTGTCCCCGATCGCCGGGAGAAACCTCTCTGCAGTCGACCTGACGTGCGCTCCCATGGCGGCTCCGGCCCGTGCCATCCGATTGGTCGTCAGCGCCATCTACGCGGCTACGTAACAGATGGACGGAAAACCACGGGGAAAGCACAGCGACGGCTGCAAAGCGATCTTCCGATCTGGTTGGAAATCTCGGAAGGTACGCGGTAAGGGAATAAACGAACTTTGAATATCGTCAAACTGACGGAAAGGATAGTCGGCAAAGGTGACCCCCACCGTTAGAGTATCAATGTGCTATCGCTTCTCGGCCTTTTGGCTCGGAATATGTGTAGTTTCTGTTCTTATCAGTTTAATCGCTGATACCTCCCGAAGGTGGGAGTGTTTGTATTAAATGGATTTTTGGAGCAGGGAGATGGCTGAAGGGCTTGCTCTGTCCTCTCCGTGTATCAGCCTGGTATTGCAGTGTTTCCAGGAACGGTGCAGCCTACCAGCCAAGTTCAAAAGCAGGTGAATGGAATGTGAATCTCTTGCCTTTGCTAGTTTGCCGTGTCGATCGCAGCGATCGTTCCATCGATTGTCTTTTCAGTTGCATGAAACTATCATCTTTTGTTGCCAGTTTTCCGTCTTGTGATCCTGCTCTGCAGTTACCCGATGAAGGCGCGGCACGCTGAAAGCCAGGACAGGGTAACCCCGCCCCGGTATCCGCGGCCCAAACGTGCTACAGGGAACATTCTGGAACCAGGGGGCTGCCAGGAAGGTAACTTTGCAATTTAAATGAATGGGTTTGCCCCTATCCGCCGTTTCGGGCTTCTGCGGTCGGTCTTGGAACGTATCCCACCGATGGTACGGAGGTGGGGCGGGGGGGGGTGACTGCTGTACTTCCAAATAACCCCGTTGGGCTGTAACCTGGTGTTGTGGGATTTTTCACACTGTCAAATCAGGTTGTGGGATCCCATAACTCAGCCAATGTCAAATGGCTATCAGATCAGCCCCCACAACCCCTTCCCCACCCATCCCCCATCCCCCCCCCACCCCCACACCGACGCATCAAATTTATCCGAATATTTTCTTGAACAAGAAAGAAGTGTCTTTGGTCTGTTTCCTGAATAGAGTGAAACCCCCCAGCTCTGTTTGTTTCTTCGCAAACTACTGTACGGTCCTAGATGACGGAACACGAGAGAGGCTGGACCAGCCGCTATCTCTGGATGAACTGACCAAGGCCCTCGAGTCCTTCGAAAAGAATAAAACTCCCGGAAGCGACGGCTTACCGGTCGAGGTTTATTCCGCTCTTTGGGACTTGATCGGCCAGGACCTGCTGGAGGTGTATGTCAGTATGCTCCGGGCAGGTACCATGAGTGAATCCATGAGGAAAGGCATCATCACCCTCGTCTACAAGCGGAAGGGGGAGAGGGAGGAAATTAGAAATTGGAGACCGATCTCACTGTTAAATGCAGACTACAAAATCCTGTCAAAGGTCATCGCCAACCGGGTCAGGTCTGCTCTGGGATCGGTGATCCACCCGGACCAAACCTGTGCTGTACCGGGCAGGAAGATCTCTGAGAGTCTCGCACTCCTCAGGGATACGATCGCCTACGTGCAGGACAGGGGGGTGGACACCTGCCTCATCAGCCTGGACCAGGAGAAAGCCTTTGACAGGATATCGCATACATATATGAGGGATGTCCTCTCCAAAATGGGCTTTGGGGAGGGAATCGGAAATTGGATCAGACTGCTCTACACCAACATTGTCAGTGCAGTCTCAATCAATGGGTGGGAATCAGATAGCTTCCCTGTAAGATCTGGAGTCAGGCAGGGATGCCCCCTCTCACCCGCCTTGTTTGTGTGTTGCATAGAGCCATTTGCCGAATCCATCAGGAAGGATGCGAGCCTGAGAGGGGTGACTATTCCTGGCAGCGGGGGCCTGCAGGTTAAGGCCTCCCTGTACATGGATGACGTCGCTGTTTTCTGCTCGGATCCGCTGTCCGTGCACAGACTCGTGTGCATCTGCGACCAGTTCGAACGGGCCTCGGGGGCCAAGGTAAACCGAGGCAAGAGCGAGGCCATGCTCTTCGGGAACTGGGCCGACCAATCCTCTATCCCCTTCACCGTCAGGACAGACCACCTGAAGGTGCTGGGTATTTGGTTCGGGGGGGCTGGGGCGTGCGCCAAGACCTGGGAGGAGCGGATCAGAAAGATGAGACAGAAACTAGGCAGATGGGGGCAACGGTCGCTCTCCATCGCGGGAAAAAACCTGGTCATCAGGTGTGAGGTCCTCTCAGTATTGCTATATGTGGCACAGGTCTGGCCTATCCCCAGGACCTGTGCCGCCGCAGTCACCCGGGCCATCTTCCAATTCATTTGGAGATCAAAGATGGACCGGGTCCGAAGAGACTCAATGTACAAAGACCGGTGCAATGGGAGAAAAAACACGCCCAATGCCACCCTCACCCTGATGGCCACCTTTGTGTGTGGCTGCATCAAGCTGTGCGTGGATCCCCGGTACGCAAACACCAAGTGTCACTACGTACTGAGGTTCTACCTGTCCCCGGTGTTGCGAAGGATGGGCCTGGCCTCGCTGCCGCGGAACGCTCCGAGTAGTTGGACCGTTCCGTATCACCTGTCCTTCGTGGAGAAATTTATGAGGAAAAACACCTTTGACCACAAGTCCATCAGGAAGTGGTCAGCACGTAGCGTCCTTGAGACCCTTCGGGAAAAGGAGAGGGCGGATCCTGTCGAGCGGTTCCCTGAGCAGACTGTCAAAGCCATTTGGCAGAATGCCTCATCGCCAGAACTTTCCAACAAGCACCAAGACGTGGCTTGGCTGGTGGTGAGAAGGGCTCTGCCTGTGAGATCCTTTATGCACGCCCGGACTCTCTGCCGCACCGCACGCTGCCCTCGAAGTGGCTGCGGGGGGGACGAGACTGTCACACACCTCCTTCTGGAATGTGCCTATGCAGAGGAAGTCTGGAGAGGAATGCAGTGGTGCTTGTCGAGGTTCGTCCCGAGCAGCGCCGTGACGCGGGACTCCGTGCTCTACGGCCTGTTCCCCGGGACTCACACCGAGACGAACATTAACTGCGCCTGGAGGATCATCAACTCGGTGAAGGACGCTCTCTGGGCGGTCCGAAACCTGTTGATCTTCCAGCTGAAGGAGTTGACCCCGACCGAGTGTTGCAGACTGGCACATTCCAAGGTCCAAGACTACGTGTTGAGGGACGCGCTGAAGCTTGGGGCAGCTGCCGCCAAGGCGCGGTGGGGAAAGACCACCGTGTAAGATCGGCCTGCCGAAAGAAGAACAGGGGGCCCATACAGACGTTTTTTTGGGCTCTGCTGATGCCTCAGCCAAATATATGTATATATACAAGATTGAAAAAATGCACAGGATTGTAAAGGACAAGAATAAAGTCGAATCTGTGTTTGTAAATATGGACATATGTATGGCATGATCCAATGTACAGACCATCAAATCATTTATGAATAAAGTATATTTTTGAAATTAAAAAAAAGTTTCTGTTCTTATCAGTTTAATCGCTGATACCTCCCGAAGGTGGAGTGTTTGTATTAAATGGATTTTTGGAGCAGGGAGATGGCTGAAGGGCTTGCTCTGTCCTCTCCGTGTATCAGCCTGGTATTGCAGTGTTTCCAGGAACGGTAGAGTGAAGGCGGTAATTGGACTAGAGGTGGTTCTGGGGCTGGGGAAAGCTTGCTGTGAAGGTGATCGGTCCACGCAAGTGGGTCGGGGTTTGGGGCCTATTGATGGGGATAGGTCAGTGTGGAGCGTGGAGTGGATAGGTGGGAAGGAAAATGGACAGGTGGGACAGGTCAAGTGGAGGGTTGGATCTGAGATGAGGTGGTGGATGGAAGATGAGGAAAGTGGTGAAGTCAACATTGATGCTGTGTGGTTGGAGGGTCCGAAGGTGTAAGATGAGGCATTCTTCCCCCAGGAGTGAGATGGCCTGGATTTGGATTTACATGAATTGGCCATGCTAAGTTGCCGCATAGTGGTCAGGGATGTCGGAGGAAATTTCAGCAGGTCTCGCAAGATCTGAGGAGAGAAATCAGAGTAAGATTTGAGATTGAGTGAGTCTTCTCCAGCTAACTAGAGCTTTGGAGATGGCTGAGGTATTAGTTGCGGATGACCCTGAGACAGGCTTACAGAATGTGCATGGAATAATGAAAATGGTGAGAAAGTTGTAATTTGCCTATTTTCCACTTTGTAGCTCAGGGTGTTGGTAGGTTGGCGAAGATGCAAATGGTGGTAAGACATGGAGCAGATGGTGACTGAGAGAAGTTGAGAGGGAAGGTGTTTAAGAAGCATGTTGAGAGATAGAGCGAGGAAATAGAGGGAAATGGTCGCATATGCAGAAGAGGTTCGGTGGGCTTAACGGTTTCAAATTTACGACGGCTCTGGATTGGAGAGGGAAGAAAGGTACACCAACGACTATTCCAGCAAACTTGGAGGAGTTAACAGAGCAGCAACAAATTACAGCAGAACAGCACCGCCTACTGGGAAAACACAACTCTGATTCTATCTTTCGTTTGGAAATCAGGGGAGAGCGCGAACGCAGTCCCCCACGACCACAAATGTTGCAATCGAGTATCCCGCATTTGGGGACATCGCAGGTGTCAGCACACCCAAAGTGCAATGGGGTAGCCTCGTACTGGGAGTGCTTTTTTTTAATTTCAAAAATATATTTTATTCATAAATACTTTGATGTATACAACTGGACAATTTTGAGAAGGCTTCCATTATAAATTTAAAAGGATGTGCCGGGGGGGCAATACAAATTTTAAGATCCCATATTCCTTTCCATTTATAAGGGCTTTAATCAGAATGTATCGTCCAGATTCGTCTTTTATCTGATTTAGGATTTTGAAAGGGAAATTCTTCTGAATAAGAATCCCTGACTTTTTGAGCTGAAGGAAGAAAAAAAGGCCTGATCAAATCCACCCTGTCGTAATTTCAAGTGTTCTTTATCCAATAAAGCTATATCAACCCTTTCTTTCTTGAGGTTTGATAATATTTTCTTCCTTTTGACTGGTGAATTACTCCCCTTGACATTCCAGGTGCACCACTTAACCGACTGATCAACCATAATTATCCAGGCAAATCCGAGACCCCTCCGGAGGGGAAACCCTATCCAGAACATCCCGAGCATAGAGCATATAAAATTCACAAAAATAAAAGCTCTCTAATACACTCACATCAGTATAATTAAAAAACTATTTCTAAATTTTAAAAAAACGTATTTAAATGGAGATTTTCCCCCTTGTTCCCAGGGGGTGTCACTTCCTTTCCAACAGTCCATCATATCCTCTCCCAACCAGTGCCCCACCCTTGACCCAGGCGCTCCTCGATAGGATGAAGAAAATTCAAATATACTGCAGAGCTAGAGTTAACAGTGAGCCCCCTACCCCCCACCCACACCAACACCTGGATATATTTGTTTATACCATGTATAAACATATATAACTATAAAATTACAGCCTCAACAAGTCATGATTAAATATAATAATACAAAATAACAGGGGAAAACAACCCCGCTCCTAAAGACAGAAATAAAATACGATAAGGTAACCACCTCCCCCCACCAGCATTAACTAGACCCCCCCCGGCCTATATAAAAAAAGGGGTGGGGGGGAGAAAATCGCTAAGTAGAAAACAAATAAATAAATCCCTCTCCCAATCCCCCCGAAGATAATATTAAACAGTAAGGTAAAAAAAAGGGATTAATACAGAAAAAAGGGGCTGTAAACCAGAGTGGGGTGGGGGGGAAGAGCAAAACAACATCAATTAACTCTTACAATTTATCTAAGAGAATCCAAAAATTCCTTGGCCTTTTCCAGCGATCCGAAGTTATACACGGACCCTTCATTGTTAAAGTGTAGCGTCGCTGGGTAGCACAAGGAGTACTGAATATTTAAGTCGACTTAAACACTTCTTCGCTTCATCAAATGCCTTCCTCTTTCGGATCAGAGCTGGGGAAAAGTCCTGGAATAACATGATCTTGGATCCTTTATAGATCATGGTTTGGGGATCTTTCCCAAGATTTCTGGAAGCTTCCAAGAGCATCTGCCTCTCCCTATAGCCCTGCAGCCGGAACAGGACCGGGTGGGGATACTGGTTCGAGCCGGGCCCGCGTATTGCGACCCGGTAGGCCCATTCCACCCTTACCTGGCCTGATCCAGCCTCCAGATTTAAAAGCTGTGGCAGCCACTGCTCGAGAAACACTGTAAGCTGGCCTTCCTCTTCCCATTCAGGAAGGCCCAGCAAATGGATATTTTTTCGACGACCTCGATTCTCGAGGTCATCAATGTGATTCTCTGAGGTCCAGACTCTCGAACAGCGATCCACGGCCGATTGCGCTGTCGTCTCGGAGGTCGCGGCCTTTAGCTCTGCCCCTCCGACTCGGCGCTCAATTTCCTTGATGTCTCGGTCGTGCTTTTGTAGCGTCGATCTTTGCATCAAGTTTGGAGATTATTTCCACGAGGCCCTCCCACCGTAGGTAAGTCCCCTGGGGCAGCTGCGGACGCCTCTGCTGCAGGTGGGGGAGGGGTTCCTGCCTGCTGAGAACTCCAGGCTCCCTTCCCTTTAGTCATTTTTACTGGAGATTAGATTGTTTAAATTCAGTATTGAGCAACTAATTACATTAAGTAAAAATTATTTTAAATGAGTTGGTGAGTGTGGTGGGGGCAGGTGACACATTTTGCCCAAGTCTTGGGAGGAGCACTACTGACTCAGACTTGCTGGGACGCCACCATCTTGGATTCCCCCTAGGGAATTGTCTTATGTGGAAACGTTAAATTAGATTTGTACTTTTCATTTAGGAGGATGAGAGGCAACTTTATTGAAACATAGAAACTCATAGGAGACTGGGAAATAAGTGACTGAGCTATCAGTGGGAGAGCATCTTGGGGCAAATGATCATAATCCAGTAGAAAAGGATAGCCCAGATTTAAAAGTTAAAGTTCTCAATTGGAATCAGGCCAATTTTGACGGCATTAAGCAGAAATTTTGAAAAGTTGATTGGGGGAGCACGACTTGCAGGTAAAGGGACGGTTGGACAGTGAGGAGCCTTCCAAAATGAGGCATTGAGACTCCAGAGGCAGTACTTTCCTATTAGGGTTAAGGGCAAGGCTGGTAGGTATAGGGAACGCTGGATGACTAAAGAAATTGAGGGTTTGGTTAAGAATAAGAAGGAAGCATATGTCAAGTATAGACAGGAGAGATCGAGTGAATCCCTACAAGAATATGCAGGCAGTCGGAATATAAAGGCAGAGGGAAATCAGGAGGGCAAAAAGGAGACAAGAGATAGCTTTGACAAATTGGGTTAAGAAGATTCCAAAGAGATTCTACAAGTACGTTGTGGGTGGAAGAGTAACTGGGGAGAGAATAGGGCCCTTAAAGATCAGTCAGGCTATTAATATGTGTACCCATAGGGGATGGGTGAGATGCTAAATGAATTTTTTGTGTCAGTATTTACCTTGGAGAAGGGCATGGAATCTAGGAAGCTTAGGGAAATAAATAGTGATATTTTGGAAAGTGTCCATATTACAGAAGAGTAGGTGCTGGAGGTATTAAAACACAGATGGGTGACGTCCAGGAAAGGTAAGAGTGGGAGGCAGGAAGTGTGGCTATCCCCATCTCAAACAAGTATGTTCTTTTGGAAAATGTAGGGGGTGATGGATTCTCAAGGCAATACAGCACAAACAGCCACGTTTCTGGTACTGAGACAGGCTCTAATGTAAATGAGAGGTACATCGGATTCCAAGTGATCAGTTGTGATAGGGGACTCTCTAGTCCGAGGCACAGATAACTGTTTCTGCGGCCAACAGCCAAAAATCAGAATGGTGTGTTGTTTCCCTGGTGCCAGGATCAAGGATGTCTCAGAGAGGGTGCAGAGTGTTCTCAAAGGGGAGAGGGGCCAGCAGGAGGTCATTGTACACACTGGAACCAACGATATAGGAAGGGAAAAGGATGAGATTCTGAAGGGAAAATATAGGAAGTTAGACAGGAATTTAAAAAGGAGGTCCTTGAGGGTAGTAATATCTGATTATTCCCAGTGCTACGAGCTAGTGAGGGCAGGAATAGGAGGATAGAGCAGATGAATGCATGGCTGAGGAGCTGGTATATGGGAGATGGATTCACACTTTTGGATCATTGGAATCTCTTCTGGGGTAGAAGTGACCTGTACAAGAAGGACGAATTGCACCTGAAACGGAAGGGGTTTAATATACTGGTAGGGAGATGTGTGAGAGCTGTTTGGGAGGGTTTAAACTGGTAAGGTGGGGGGTGGGGGGTTGGGGTGGGACCCAAATAGTGAGGAAAGAGATCAATCTGAGTGATACCGTTGGGAAAAGGAGCAAGTCAAACAGTCAGGGCAGGCAGGGACAGAGCAGAGAACAAGGTAGGACTGATAAATTAAACTGCATTTATTTCAATGTAAGAGGCCTAACAGGGAAGGCAGAGGAACTCAGGGCATGGTTAGGAACATGGGACTGGGATATCATAGCAATTACAGAAACGTGGCTCAGGGATGGGCAGGACTGGCAGCTTAATGTTCCAGGATACAAATGCTACAGGAAGGATAGAAAGGGAGGCAAGAGAGATGGGGGAGTGGTGTTTTTGATAAGGGGTAGCATTACAGCTGTACTGAGGGAGGATATTCCCGGAAATACATCCAGGGAAGTTATTTGGGTGGAACTGAGAAATAAGAAAGGGATGATCACCTTATTGGGATTGTATTATAGACCCCCCAATAGTCAGAAGGAAATTGAGATATAAACTTGTAAAGAGATCTCAGCTATCTGTAAGAATAATACGGTGGTTACTAGGTTAGATTCCCTACAGTGTGGAAACAGGCCCTTCAGCCCAACATTGACCCTCCAAAGAGTAATCCACCCAGACCCATTTCCCTCTGACTAATGCACCTAACACTATGGGCAATTTAACATGGCCAATTCACCTGACCTGCACATCTTTGGACTGTGGGAGGAAACTCACGCAGACACTGGGAGAACGTGCAAACTCCACGCAGTCAGTTGGCCGAGGCTGGAATCGAACCTGTGATCCTGGTGCTGTGAGGCAGCACTGCTAAACACTGAGCCATCATGCTGCCCTGTATGGTAGCAGATTTTAACTTTCCAAACATCGACTGGGACTGCCATAGTGTTAAGGGTTTAGATGGAGAGGAATTTGTTAAGTGTGTACAAGACAATTTTCTGATTCAGTATGTGGATGTACCTACTAGAGAAGGTGCAAAACTTGACCTACTCTTGGGAAATAAGGCAGGGCAGGTGACTGAGGTGTCATGGGGGAGCACTTTGGGGCCAGCGACCATAATTCTATTAGATTTAAAATAGTGATGGAAAAGGAAAGGCCAGATCTAAAAGTTGAAGTTCTAAATTGGATAAAGGCCGATTTTGACGGTATTAGGCAAGAACTTTCAAAAGCTGATTGGAGGCAGATGTTCACAGGTAAAGGGACGGCTGGAAAATGGGAAGCCTTCAGAAATGAAATAACAAGAATCCAGAGAAAGTATATTCCTGTCAGGGTGAAAGGGAAGACTGGTAGGTATAGGGAATGCTGGATGACTAAAGAAATTGAGGGTTTGGTTAAGAAAAAAAAGGAAACACATGTATAGACAGGATAGATTGAGTGAATCCTTAGAGTATAAAGGCAGTAGGAGTATACTTAAGAGGGAAATCAGGAGGGCAAAACGGGGACATGAGATAGCTTTGGCAAATAGAATTAAGGAGAATCCAAAGGAATTTTACAAATACACTAAAGGACAAAAGGGTAACTAGGGAGAGAACAGGGCCCCTCCTTTGTGTGGAGCCACAGGAGATGGGGGAGATACTAAACGAGTATTTTGCATCAGTATTTACTGTGGAAAAGGATCTGGAAGATATAGAATGTGGGGAAATAGATGGTGACACCTTGCAAAATGTCCATATTACAGAGGAGGAAGTGCTGGATGTCTTAAAATGCATAAAGATGGATAAATCCCCAGGACCTGATCAGGTGTACCCGAGTGATTGCTGGGCCTCTTGCTGAGATATTTGGATCATCGATAGTCACAGGTGAGGTGCCAGAAGACCGGAAGTTGGCAAGCGTGGTGCCATTATTTAAGAAAGGTGGTATGGAAAAGCCAGGGAACTATAGACCAGTGAGTCTGTCATTGGTGGTGGGCAAATTGTTTGAGGGAATCCTGAGAGACAGGATGTACATGTATTTGGAAAGGCAAGGACTGACTAGGGACAGTCAATATGGCTTTGTGCGTGGGAAATCATGTCTCACAAACTTGATAGTTTTTTTTAAAGGAACAAAGAAGATTGATGAGGGCAGAGCAGTAGATGTGATCTATATGGACTTCAGTAAGGCGTTCAACAAGGTTCCCCATGGGAGACTGATTAGCAAGATTAGATCTCATGGAATACAGGGAGAACTAGCCATTTGGATACAGAACTGGCTCAAAGGTGGGTGAGGGTGGTGGTGGAGGGTTGTTTTTCAGACTGGAGGCCTGTGACCAGTGGAGTGCCACAAGGATCGGTGCTGGATCCACTGCTTTTCATCGTTTATTTAATTATGAACATGAGGTATAGTTAGTAAGTTTGCAGCTAACACCAAAATTGGAGGTGTAGTGGACAGCAAAGAAGGTTGTGTCAGAGTACAACGGGATCTTGTTCAGATGGGCCAATGGGCCGAGGAGAGGCAGATGGAGTTTAATTTACATAAATGTAAGGTGTTGCATTTTGGGAAAGCAAATCAGAGCAGGACTTATACACTTAATGGTAAGGTCCTGGGGAGTGTTGCTGAACAAAGAGACCTTGGAGTGCAGGTTCTTAGCTCCTTGAAAGTAGAGTCGCAGGTAGATAGGATAGTGAAGGAGATGTTTGGTATGCTTTCCTTTATTGGTCAGAGTATTGAGTATAGGAATTGGGAGGTCATGTTGCAGCTGTACAGGACATTGGTTAGGCCAGTGTTGCAATACTGTTGTCCGCATACCTACCCCCAGTCCTGAAGAAGGGTTACACCTGAAACATTGAGCTCTTCACTTCATAATGCTGTCTGGCTTGCTGTGTTCTTCCAGCCTCCTGCTTGTGTAATTGCATATAAAATTGGCTTGAAGGTAGGAGATAGAAGGTGATAGAGGATTATTTTTTAGATTGGAGGCCTGTGATCGGCAGAGTACTGCAAGGACTGGTGCTGGGTCCATTGCTTTTTGTCATTGATATAAATGATTTGGATGTTAATATAGGAGATATGGTTAGTAGATGACACCAAAATTGGAGGTGTAGTGGACAGTCAAGAAGGTTATCTCAGCGTACAACAGGAGCTGGACCAGATGGGCCAATGGGCTGAGGAGTGGCAGATGGAGTTTAATTCAGATAAATGTGAGGTGATGCATTTTGGTAAGGCAAACCAGGTCAGGAGTTATACTCTTCATGGTAGGGTTCTGGGATGTGTCGCTGAACAGAGAGACCTGGGAAGTGAAGGTGCGTAGTCCCATGAAATTGGAGTCAAAAGGAGACAGGATAATGAAGAAGGCATTTGGTATGCTTGGTATATTGGTCAGACAGTCAGTACAGGAGTTGGGATATCATGTTGCGGGTGACATTGGTCAGCCAGCTTTTAGAATACTACATACAATTTTGGTCTCCCTTCTATGGAAAGGATGTTTTTAAACTTGAAAGGATACAGAAAAGACTTACAAGAATGTTGCTGATTTGATTTTTAGGGAGAGGCTGTATGGACTGGGGCTATTGTGCCTGGACCATTAGAGCCTGAGGGGTGACCCCATAGAGTTTTGTAAAATCATGATGGGGCATAGGTAGAGTGAACAGGGTAAGGGTGTCCAAAATGCGAGGGCATAGGATTAAGGTGAGAGGCGAAAGATTTTTAAAAAGGACTTGGTGTCAGGTGGCACATTGGCTAGCACTGCTGCCTCACAGCGCCAGGGACCTGGGTTCGACTCTGGCCTTGGGTGACTGTCCGTGTGGAGTTTGCACATTCTCCCCGTGTCTGTGTGGGTTTCCCCCGGATGCTCTGGTTACCTCCCACAATCCAAAGATGAGCAGTTTAGAGTGGATTAGCCATTTCCCATCGTGTTCAGTGATGTGTAGTTAGATGCATTAATCTAGGTAGGGGAATGGGTCTGGGTGGGTTACTGTTCGGAGGGGCGAGTGTGGACTTGTTGGAGCTGTATGGACTCAATGACAAAAACAATTTGTTCACCGGGTGTATGCATTTGAGACTGAGGCACCATTTATTACCCATTCCTATTTGCTATTTATAAAAGGTGAGCTGCCTTTCCAAATCTTTGCGCCCCTCAGGGTGCAGGTAGATCCACACTGCTGTGTGGAAGACAGCACCAGAATTTCAACACAGTAACCCTGAAGGAATAGAGAGAAAATGAGCACTGCAGATGTTGGAGATCAGAGTCGAAGAGTGTGGTGCTGGAAAAGCACAGCCGGTCGAGGTGCAGGAGAGTCGACATTTTGGGAAGAGCTGAAACGTCAAGTCTCCTGCTCCTCGGATGCTGCCTGACCGGCTGTGCTTTTCCAGCACCACACTCTTCGACTCTGAAGGAACGGCCTTGCAAGACAGAGGGGAACTTGCAGGTGCTGGGTTTGGAAGGTGCTGTAGAAGGAGCCTTGGCAAGTTGCTGCACTGTATCTTGTAGATTTGCTCACTGCCAGAAGTGAGTACCAATGTAGAAGGCAATAGGTGGGGTTGAGCCAAAGGCTGTTTGTCCTGAGTGGCATCAAGCTTTCTTCAGTGTTGCTGGAGCTACAACCGCCAGGCAGGTGGAGATAATTCTAGTGCAGTCCTGTAAACCCAACAGTGCTCCAAAATAAACCTGTTGGACTATAACCTGGTGTTGTGTGATTTTTAACTTTGTCCACCCCAGTCCAACACCGGCACATCCAAATCAGGATAAGTCTCTGGTGTTGAAAATGTGGAATTTGCTGCCACCTGGAGTTGTCAAGATGAATAGCATCAACGCCTTTATAAGAAAGTTTGAAAAACTTGAAGGGGAAAGCAATTGGTTAAGAGGAGATTGAGGGAAAGGGGTGGCAGTCATGGTGGAATTTAGGAGCAGCATAAAGAATATAAACACACAAGCTGAATGACCTTATTTCTGCACTGCGAAAAGAAAACTTGTACATTGTTCAAATTGTGGATTTTTGAAAATTAACAGAATGGAGGACTTAATTTTTCACATGTAGTTTTGAGGTTTCAATGTTGTTTATCTCAGCAACCAGGACAATGAGAAAATTTCCAACATTTCGTGCAAGGAACCTAATCAACATTCACAATCTTTTCAGAATAACCTGTAGCTACCAATTCAATCAAAATCCTCAAATCTGATCTACAATGTAAACAGTAGATTGAAGGATATTCTTAAATTGGACAGGGTGTAAAACAGACAAAAATATTACCAGGAATAGTGAGGCTGAGTTTCAAAAATTTTTAAATTAGATTTCCTACAGTGTGGAAACAGGCCCTTTGGCCCAACTAATCCACACCGACCCTCCAAAAAGTAACCCACCCAGACCCATTTCCATCAAACTAATGCACCTAACACTACGGGCAATTTAGCATGACCAATTCACCTGACCTGCACATCTTTGGATTGTGGGAGGAAACCAGAGCAACCAGAGGAAACCCGCGCAGAGACTGGGAGAATGTGCAAACTCCACACAGACTGTCACCCAAGGCTGGGACCCTGGTACTATGAGGCATTACTGCTAACCACTGAGCCACTGTGCCACCCTGTTGTAGGGAGAAGCTAGAACTATTTTCCCTGGAGTGTCGGAGGCTGAGAGGTGACCTTAATCACAAAGGTTACAGATAAGGTGAACAGTAAAGGTCTTTTCCCTCGGTTAGGGGAATCCAAAACTAAAGGGCATAGGTTTAGGGTGAAAGGGGAAAGATATAAAAGGGAGCTAAGGGGCAACTTTTTCACACAGAGTGTGATACGTGTATGGAATGAGCTGCCAGAGGATGTGGTGGAGGCTGGTACGATTACATTTAAAAGACATTTGGACAGGTACGTGAATAGGAAAGGTTTAGAGAGATATGGGTCTAACACAGGCAAATGGGACTAGATTAGTTTGGGAAACTTGGTCGGTATAGATGAGTTGAACCTGTGCTGTGCTGTGTGACTATGAATGATGAGAATTCCAATGTCTTGAAGTTTCTACTGCACTGAGAGTGTGATATCTTGCTCAAATTGTAGACCTACTTCCACAACAGGTGCATTTCTAGGTAGGATACTTGGAAAGGAGAACGTTGAGAGGTGAGAAGGGAAACTGATTTGAAGAATTTTATAAAGCAGTCAAAACCTATTTTTAGTGTGGGATTTTGAAAGACTGACCACAAACCGAACATGCTTTCTAGATTACATTATCCCACAACTCCAAGAATTTATACTTTGCTGACTGTGTTAAGTGAATGTTAGTGCTGAGGACAGAAAGCATTCTGGTCTGGATTCCCACTCCACAGATTACTGCTGTGCACAACTAAATGCTTGAGAGAAGAATCGGAGCGAAAATTTACTGCAGCCACATTGCAACATTCTGTAAGGAACAGCCAAGTGTATGGGTGCTCTGAGTAATAGGTTATGACTCGCAGATGATGAAAGATCTGAAAACATTTCAGACTTCCAGCTTGTGTGGGGACATTGTTGATGATGTCTGTATAAATGTCTGATACAACAGATTCTCACACTGCCTACTGCCTAAAGTCAAAATAATGTTCTCTTTCTCCCATTATAGATACCCCTGCACTGTTACAGCAGCTGTGTGTATGAGCTAGCCTCCAAATATCGCAATTGATACATCTATTGTTAGTTGTAGTCTGTTTCCCAACATTAACTGCAAACAAACTGAGCAACGAGCAAATGCACAAGAACTGCACTGGCTCTCAAACCCTTTCACAGTCTTACCCCTTTCCTTGCTTTGTAACCTGTCCCATCCCTACAGCTCAACGCAGTGTAAATTCTTCCAATTGTTCCATCCCCTGTTTATTTTTGGGGTAACCATTGGCAGATATGACCTTAAGTCCCTATCATTTCCTCTCTTAAACCCATCCTTGCCCTCTTTCTATCCAGCCCCTCCTTGGAGATGAAGGCTCCCCAATGTGGGGGTTGGGATCCTAAGCAGGGTCACAAGTTGAAATGTTAGACTGCAAAGTTTCCAGGTTGTGCCAGTTATTCACCAACTCCACTGTGGGAACTCCAACTTCCCCAGAATTCCCACAGTGCAGAAAGACACCATTCAGCCAGAGTCCACACCAGCCCTCCAAAGAGCATCCAACCCAGACCCACCCCTTTCCCTTAACTCCCACATTTCCCAAGGCTAATCCACCCAGCCTGCACATCTCGGATACTACGGGGCAATTTAGCATTGACAATCTACCTCACCTGCACATCTTTGAACTGTTGGTGAAAAACATATAGACACAGGGAGAACCATGCAAAAAAAAAAGTCAGTTACCAGAGGCTGGAATTGAAACCAGGTCCCTGGCAGCAGTGCTAACCACTAAACCACCATGTCACCCATTGAGCCATTGCACGTGGCACAATGTGATATCTTGTTTTAGTAACAGATCTATGGGTCACTTCACGGTGGGTTAAGGCCGCTTTGTGAATGAGTTGTTGTTTAAGTGAGTTATGCAGAATTTAAAATACCGCTTTATCCTTTTAAATTAACTTTTATATCCAGAAGTATTTTTTGAACATTATTCATAGAATGAGAGGGTCACTGGTTAGCTCAGCATTTATTGCCCATCCTCACGCACAACTGAATTTTTTTTTTAAAGCCCAATCATCTATTTTTTTTCATCTATTAATCACCTAACCGAACCCATTATAAATAGATGCAGAGACTCAAAGGTATCATTGTGGATGAGGTGTCAAGAGGGCTCTTGTGGTACAGTGGTAGCGTCCCAACCAGGAGACCTGTGCTCAAGTCCCACTTGCTCCAGAAGATTGGGTTGGGATATCTGGTTGGCCTGGATGAGTGGGACCTCAGCGTCTGTTTCCGTGCTGTACATCTCGATAATTGCGTCATTCTATCCCTGAACAGGGCTGATTAGAAAATATCTGTATGAGGTGATGTGGGTTAGGCTTTGTCAAGAGCACACATACAGTTTTAGTTCCTGTAGTACAAAGGGAACTGATGCTTCAGAAGGTACCAGCATAACAAGAATTAGATCTACAGTTTGCACAATTGATATATTAAGATTACTTCCACTGAAGAGAAGGTACAGGATATTTACAGAGGCGGTTAAACCGATGAAAGTTCTGACTGTAAATAGGGAGAGGCCATTTCCTCGGCTGGGTCTCATGAACACACCCTTCCTCTGTCACAGAAGAAGAATTAACATTTGTGTTGAGTTCAGAAAAATTCTTATAAACTTAATTAATCACTTATCAAGACAACTGGCCACCAACACCACATCCAGTGCATTTAATACAACTGAACTACATTTGTTGGCAGACGAAGTTTAATAATCTAGCAATTTCTTTTTGTTTCTGATTTTCAGCATCTGCAGTTCTTTCAGTTTTTAGTTAGAAAGGTTAATAATGCAGTCTATCGCTTACACTGTTTGAGCTCTCTTTGGAAAGGGCAAATTCTACCTAATTCAACATCTGGAATGGGGAATATTATATCAGTTTGCAATTTTAATTCAATATTCCTTTTAATTCCCCACTTCCTCCTGACCCACTGAATTTAGCTGCTTATGTTGCTCCATGTTTGTGACATGATTACTGAGTGTGTATGTGTTATACAGTACATGTGAAATACTGTAGATGGGGTTTGCAAATGCGTTGGTAGAATTAATTACCAATACTAAAGACTGTAACAGGTGAAATGGCCAAAATGTTAAATGGTTAAAGTCATGAAGAAATCTTGATTGAAACATTGCTCTAAGGATCCACCTGAAGTGGAGAAAGATTCAATGAGTCAGTACCAATACTATGGACCAAACGGCCTCCATCCCAATAGTCAGCCTCAAAGTTGCAACACAAAAGAAACAGACAAGATCAAAAATGAATTATGGATTTTATTTTGTGAAATGATTACTTCCGTGTAATTGACAAGAATCAAGATTCGGGGACAGGCAGGATTAGATTCAGGCAGATATTAAACTTAGGAGTCAATGCGCGCTCCAATTCACATTGATTGCCATCCCTCTGGGATTGTCTGAGTCTCTTAAAGGATAATTTGCTTGCCCCACCTGCAAGGAAAAGCATAATACTGTTGACTCATTCCAACAGGATTGGATCTGGGAGCAGGGAAGACTGTTTGATTGGGCAATGGGAGATATACAGAGAGACAGCTGATTGAACCTCCAGGAACAGTTCACCTTTGGTAACTCTGGCACTGAAATTCCAGTGAGCCTCCAATCTTTGGGGCCCCCAAACCTACAACATATATGGCTACATTCCAAATACAACACCACCACCACCATCATCCTGTGATAGAGGCAAAAACGGCAGTTTTTGAAGGTGGGTGAGCAAGAGTGTTACAATGGAGTTTAAGCTGTTTCTCTACTGGATAAATTGGCAATAGCAGCATCAAGCCCTCACCCTAATGGTGCTCTGTGGGAGGGTAATTGTGTCCAACTAGTCTAGATAGTGTCAGGTTCTGCAGCACAGTTATTGCCAACTCATCTCAGCATTGTAGAATTGTACAGCACAGTCGTAGGCCATTCAGCCCTAACCATGTGCCAGCTTTCTGATTGATCTAATTAGTGCCGCACCTTCCCCCCCATACATCTGCCATTTTCTTCCCCCTCCCCTTAAAGTTTCTTCCCTCAACTCAAAGGTGACTCCTAACTGGGCTCTGATCCACAAGGACCTCCAGATCCTTTTAAAGGCATTTCTTCACATGCACCAGAGTGCAGTTACATTAACGGTGAAGTGCAGGACTGCTGAAATTAGCAGCAAGTAGGTATCTCCTTTCCCATCACTGGATGAAGGCATCATTGGCAAGGCCAGTATTTATTACCCATCCCCAAAAGTGCTTGAACCGAGTGGTTTTGCTGGATCATTTCAGAGGACAGTTATGAATCAGCAATATTGCTGTAGGGCTGGAGTCACATGTAGGCCAGAAGAAGTAAAGGGGGCAGATTTTCTGAAGATCATCAGTGAACCAGATTGTTTTTTTCTCAAATCAGGAAACGAGAGGTTCACTAGCACCAAGACTGAGACTAGTTTTCAATTCCAGATTTTTAAAAATAAGTTGAACTGATATTCGACCAGCTGCCATGATTGGATTTGAACTTGGGTCCTCAGAACATTTGCACAGACCTCTGGCTTGTTATTCTAATGCAATACTAATGGTCTACTGTCTCAATGACATTCACAATAATGTAGTGACTGTTTTAGAACCTTGGGGGTGGGGGTGGGGGTGGGAGAGGGGGAGGGAGGGGTGGTGGGAGTATACCATACTTTGGAGCACTGTGGTAGAATGAAGGAAGATAAATAAACTTGACATTCAATAGACCAAAGTGGATCACTATGGTTGGAAATACAAAGAGACCATTCATTTCTTGGGATCTAAGAAATTAAAATGGGGCAGAACAAGACAAGTACATCAATCATTTAAATGCACTGGTTTTGCACATGGGAGTGTATAGAGCAGGTAACGACAATAAGACCAAAGAATTTAGCAGAAATTTTACAGTAGCAAAAATATGATACTCTGCCACCCATGAGTTACTGAAAGAGAGAAGCGATCCAGTGAAGGGAAGGTTTGATGTGTGTATGTGAGAGGAGGAAAGGGAGCCAGTGGTAAGAGACTCATGCTGATACAAACATCAACTTACATGGGCCAAGTTGCTGTAAAATTCTACTAAATGCAATGTGGCATCTTCCACCTCCCCTAAAGAAACTCAATCAAATTAAGTGTCCCCCCCAATGATTTTGCACGGAAATGGGAAGGGGGGGGGGGGGTCGCATTAGTGTTGGGGGTGGAGAGACTGAGGGGAAAAGAAAAGCAGACAGATGAGCAGTGAGTGAATTGTCCATTGCAGGCTCTCATTGCAGAGACCTGAAATGCCCAGGACAGCAGAATTGCCGGCTCCACAAAGTGCCTGTACCAGAGAAGGTTCAGAGCGTTTGATGTCGCATACAAGAGACAACTCCTCCTACAGCACACTGGGCTATTGACCTAAACTGTGTGAAATATCACAGCCATCTCACTCAGAAACAAATACTGAGCCAAGGTTCAGTGACTTTAACGTTCACACGGGATGGTGGTAAGTGTTGTAAGGGACTTTTATTGCCCTTGCCTTCTCTCTAACCCAGTGGAGTGACATGACCTTCCCCTGGCACAAAATTAAACTGATCTGCCCCATCTACTATAGCAGCACACCCCCATAAAACCTTGAAATAAAAGCTGATGGGGACGGATAACAACTTCACACTGAAGACTGTAATTAAATCAGAGGAAGTCTGAATAAGACAAACACGATATTTCTTTAAAAAAAGTTTTTTAAAAAGTTCAACACAAAACAGTGTTTACAGACAGTTAAAAAAGATAAAAAGATAAAGAGAAAAGCAAGCAGTAAAATTCATTCATTACATCTGCTTTCTCCCTCTACCCCTCCCCCTTTTCCTTGTTAATGGCTGACCACGAGGACAGAGTCACTACAATTTGAAAAGGAAGGAAGATCCAAATACATTCCTCCAAATGGTTTCCCGATAAATGTTTACACCTCAGAGTTGGAATATACACATTCACAGTGGCATTAAAAAGGGAAAGGGTTTGTACAAAGTTCTGGCACACCAGTTAGATGTGAGGACCTCCGCTCCTGTACAGCAAACTGATTGGGTTACCGCTTCAGTTCAGAATTCTGAATTTTTCACAAAGTGCTCATGTACAGCAAGAGACTGATTATCACTCAGGCACCGACATTTTTCACTATCCTAGAATTTTTTTTTTAAACACAAAGTCGCAGCAACATTAGCGGAACTCATGACACCCACAGTACACACAGATTAGCAAAGGACACCTCCGTTGGTGGGTATGGCTCTGCAAAGTCACTTGCCTTATCTACCAATCAGCAACATTCTATAGTTAAGGGCAAGCTTCACATCATGGCGTTGAAATAAACGAGGAGTACTCAATGGTCTCCAATTTCCTTGCTACGCTGCTGGGGTTGTTGGCTCTTACTGGGGGGTACTCCACAGATTCTATCAGCCCTGGGTTTCTCATCCCAGAGTCAAAACGTTATGGTGCTAGAAAAGCACAGCCAGTCAGGCAGCATCCAAGAACCAGGAGAATCGACGTTCCGAGCATAAGCCCTTCATCAGGAATCCAGATTTAAACTCTTAATCCACACTTTTTGACCCTGATCTCCAGCATCGGCAGTCCTCACCCTCTCCCATCCCAGAGGCCAAACCATGGGTCCCAGCATACTTTTTGATTGTATCAACAGTCCAAGTCAACCTGTAGTGGATGGTATCACTTCGCAGTGGTCAACATGTCCATAAAAGGTAGTATCTGTGACCGATCCTATTCCTTCACCAACACAGAGACCCACTAGAGTTGCCCTTAGCCTAGGACAGGCTTGCAGGAAGTGACAAACTTGAGGCTTTGATGATCTAGATGGCACACTCACACCAAACTGCTCGGAACTAGGCTCTGGTACCAAGTCAAAAAAAGTGTGGTGCTGGAAAAGCACAGCCGGCCAACAGCATTTGAGGAGCAGGAGAGTCAAGCCTTCAAGCATCAAGAATTCCTGATGAACAGCTTATGCTCAAAACGTCAACTCTCGTGCTCCTCGGATCCTGCCTGGCCAGCTGTGCTTTTCCAGCACCACATTTTTTGACTTTGATCTGCAACATCTGCAGTCCTCTCTTTCTCGTTCTGGGACCAAGTCTCTGGCAACTCTCCAGAGTGATCCTGCAAGTGCACAAAGATATGCCCAAGGTTGCTGTGGCTCGGCAGTACCATTTTTGGGGGTGGTGGGGGGGTGTGGGGGAGGTTGGAGAGCTTGGTCTCATCATCCATACAGATGTCTACTGCTGGTCTCCACCCCCTTCACCACACAAAAAAACATACAACACGTGAACTGCAAAGGAAGGGTGTTTGATGATTAGAGTGCAAGATAAATTAAAAGGCAAAACACGAACAGAACCAAAACCTTCTCACACTGGAACCTTGACTGGATCACTGGATTCCTGTGGCCTGTGATTCCAACTACTTCCTCGATACAGGCATTCTGCATTCTTCCCATTAGTCACCCAACCACAGGACACTGTAGCCTCTCTTGCTGCTGTTGTTTCTCTGCCATGGCAAGTTTGAACACATTTTCCCTCCTTGATTTTTCATCTCCCACCTCCCTCCAACAGAGGTCAAGAGTGGGACAGTTACACAAGTTCATTCTAATCATGTGCCCCGAGGAGGACAGTCAAGGTAACAAACACCGTCAGCTTACGATTTGTCCAGAAACCCAAACTAACACTGCACAGAGAACAGAAGGGATATGAATCAGTAAGTGATCAGCCCTGAGTGCGTACAGGATACAAGGGCTGGGCATGGTACACATGTGAGTGTGCAGACATCAGTTTTCCATGGCATCAAGAATACCAAAGCAAGATTTCAGTCAGGGAACATTAGACATACCACGTAACTAGCTCATCCAACCGTAACAAGGTGCTCTCCATGACACATTAAATCATGTATTTCCTGCAAGTAACAACAAAGGACTCATTACAACAAAGACAACATTACTCCCGTTTTAGCCGCTAGTGATTTGCCACATGGAAATTTGCAGCAAAAGCAGGTTCCTATCTAGAATTATGGGATGGAGTAGTGGAAGGAAAGTTTGCTACAAGCACTGGGAGCAGGTATTTCAGTGTCCCTCCCGATGAATCCACCCAGCCTGGGTCGGTCTGTGGAACCTGTGGAGAATATGAACCACGACCTGAAAGCCACCCAACAACTTGTGTTAAATAAATCAGTGATACACTTTGAAAACAGTCAACATTCAGAAGTATGGAAGTGCTGAGATCCCAGCAGCTCCTCTGGACACTGCCTGTGCTAATGCACACAAAAGGCACGCACAACAAATCCAGTTTTATCGCTTCAAAACACCCCAACTGATCAATGCAGTGTCACAAAACTAACCACTCAACAGGCAGCCAAGAATATATAGTAAAAATGGTAAACGGTGTGTATTTAAAGAAGTGCCTAGCTCCACCATAATTTTACTTATTTTCAACCAATCTACATCAATTTTTACACCATGATTAAACAAGTGTACAAAACCTATTTAAGGATTTAGAGATAAGCTTGCATCTCTTTTCCTGATTTATATTCCACCTCTGTGAGAGATTTGAGAACATCAGACTCTATGAGGATCCACAGTGTCTCCTCATTGCCCAGATCCTCATCTTCAGTGAGTGTCTGTCTCTCTGGTCTCAGTGTGGAATCGGGATCTACAGATTGATGCCCAGTAGGTCCATGTATGGTTTCATTTCTTTCACGGGATGCTGGAGCAACTGGAAAGTCCAGCGTTTGTTATCTGCTCCCGAATTGCTCGAGCCTAGTTTTTTTGCCTGGCCATTTCAGATGTCAGAAATGACAAACATCTTTTGTTTTAAATGAGGGCATGTGGGCCAACAGTTGTTGCCTATTCCTAGTTAGCTTTGTGAAAGTGGTGGTGAGTTGCCTTTATGAACTACTACAGCTCATCTGGTGTAGGCAGACCCACAATGCTGTGAAGGAATTGCAGGATGTTTTCCCCCCAGTGACACTGAAGAAATTGTGATACATTTCCAAGTTAGGACGGTGAGGGGCTTCAAGAAAAACTTACAGAAGGTGGATGTATCAGCTACTCTTGTCCCATGAGGTGGGAGTGGTCACAGGTTTGGAACGTGCTGTCGAAGGAGCCTTACTGAGTTTCTGCAGTGCACATCGCTGGAGCAGGTGGGACTTGAATTGGGGCCTCCTGGCTCAGAAATAGGGGCACTACAACTGCGTCACAGGACCTTAGCTTAATGGGTAGAAACTCTATTGCTGACATCACTGGACACGTAAAATATCCCCAGGTGCTTTGCACGAGCAGTTTACAAAGATACTGACCAACACAGAAGAGATATTAGAACAACAGTGGTAATTTGGTCAAAGAGGTAGGTTTTAAAGAGTGCCTCAAAGGAGGGAGGACAGGAAGGAGTTTTAGGGAGGGAATCCAGAATTTTGGATCAAGATAGCTAAAGGCAGAGCCACCAAAGATGCAGTGAAAAAAAAATATCAGAATTGTACAAGAGTGCAGTCTGGCATTCTAACTCTAACACAACTGTATTTCACATTCAAATTCATGGCAGTGTAAGCATTAAGATTCAGACAGCAGTTCGGGGTGCATGGGCACATGGTTGGGGATGGGTCAAGTGAATGAAGCAGAAAGACATATGTAAGGAGAAAGAGCAGAATGCATCCAAATTAGTATATCCTGCCTTGCATTCTGCATATAGTGTCTTCCATACGCTGATGATGTGCAGGACATAAAAAAAAGAGGAGGAAACCAATGATACTCCCCACACTGGCCTGGGGAACGCAGTGCCTTCTTTTAGATTAGATTACTTACAGTGTGGAAACAGGCCCTTCGGCCCAACAAGTCCACACCGCCCCGCCGAAGCGCAACCCACCCATACCCCTACATCGACATCTACCCCTTACCTAACACTACGGGCAATTTAGCATGGCCAATTCACCTAACCTGCACATCTTTGGACTGTGGGAGGAAACCGGAGCACCCGGAGGAAACCCACGCAGACACGGGGAGAATGTGCAAACTCCACACAGTCAGTCGCCTGAGGCGGGAATTGAACCCAGGTCTCTGGCGCTGTGAGGCAGCAGTGCTAACCACTGTGCCACCGTACCGCTTCTGCTTCATCTTCAGGGCCACTACCGCCTGACCAGAGCTTCCCCATTCCAAGGGCCTTCAGAACGGCATTCCTGTTTGTGTTTCATTTAAATCCTGGCCCCCCAGGAATCACGAGTCTGCGACTGGAATATCAGCGACAGCTTTACCACCAGGCGAAGGCTACTGGTCTTGGATTGTCTCAGATTGCAATGTGACTTTTTTTTTTGGTTCCTCAAGCAGCTAAAACCCAGTGATGATAACAAACCCGTGCATTCCAATGAAGGCACCAAATATTGCACAGTAATCCATGAAACCCAAACGGTTACTAGTTAAAATCATTGAGCACTGGTACGGAGTTGCCATAATTTTGATTGGTGCCACTGAAGGTTGCAGATCTTGACTGGAATCAATACAATCCTACTTCATATTATTGCTGGCTGGCTACCTGACTGTATTAAAGGGCTTTAATAGGATTCAACACTTAAAATCAATGGATTACCAAGAGTCAACAATTACAAAACATTAATAGGATGGCTGCTAATATTGATCCAATGCAGGCAGCAGTATTCAGTATCTGTGGAGAGAGATGCACAGGTAACGTTTCAAGATGAAGTTGATTATTCTTCAGAAGTGAAGGGTCATAACTGACTCAAAACGTTAACTCTGCTTCTGCCTTCATCAAAGCTGCCAGACCTGCTGAGGTTCACTAGCACTTTCTCATTGTATTTCTGACTTCCAGCGTCCGCAGTAACCTGCTATCAATACTTGGTGTGGGATGGGTTGGAGATTCTTTGGCTCGTCAGAGGACTTGGCTGTGGGCAGGGATGTCAGGTAGCAGCTAAACGGGTTTGGAACCCTCAAATCCCCGTTACTCCCTAATGGCTCAGAGCTCTGCATTCCAAACGGTTCTTTCTGCCAAAGACAATCAGCCAATCCCACAAAAATTATTCATTTCTGTGCAGATCATTGACGTTCCTGGCCAAGGAACCCGGCGGAGGGAGGTGGGGGGGGGTGGAGGGGGGGGAAAGGAAGCAGTGCAGTGAAAACGACTCAAAGCATGCAGATATTAAAAATGTCTTTTGCTTTGTGTAGATCAGGAACAAGGATTTTTCAGGGAAAAAGAGTCTGAAACCCTTAGTATTTGAGAGCCGGCCTTTCTAGCACTCAATAGCTCGCATGACAAATTTGATGAGAAAATACAATGAGGCGCACTAAAACAACTGAGCTCTTGTTCAGGGGATATTGAAGAATTTAACATTTAACACTAATCACTGGTGTATTGCACCTTTCAATGCAAGATTCATTCCCAACATCATAAAGGTTTTAGGGATGAGTGACATTAGGAACTTCCAGCAGTAACCCAAACTCCTCCTGCTCCAGCTGACACACTGACAACATTTAGAGAAAGATCCCCTGCATCTCAGTTTGGATGAATAACACAAATTGTCAACACTTGTCATCCCACCTCACATCTCAAAATGATCTTGCCCGGTTTCCGATAGGATTGCTCTTGGATTCAGCACAGGAGGACGACGAGACCTGGACAGTACAATGGTTCCTTTCCCTCAACCTTTACCACAAAACAACCCAGCCAGTGCTCGAGGGAACTGGTGAGGAAAACAAGACAATGCTGGTGACCAAAGCAGCAACACCCAATCACTTTTCTTCCAGCTATGTAATGGCCGCAGTAACTTCAACTTTGGCTACTGCGAAGAGTACGTTGGCCACTTGTAAGCAATATTGCAAACTATCACAAGACCCACAGTGAGAATTGGTGGCTGTGTATTCTTTTTTCAAAAAAATAAATCGCAGCGATGTTGATAGCAATCAATGATCGATCTAACTAGACCTTAAAACCAGACTTTCAAGACAATTTTCATTCAGACAATTGATTTTCAAATCTCCATCACCACGTCCAACTCTCCAAATGTTCTTGTTCTAAGAGCCTCCTTCAGCTTCGTGTCCATGCCCAGAAGACATACCCCCACACACTTCCCCAGCTCCAAAGCTAATACCATCCATTTCTCAGCCAGGAGGAACTGGTGAGAGAGGGAAATGCATCAGCTTGGCCAAGGGCTCACAAGCAAATGCTTCATGTGCGACTGACAAACTGGAGAGTCATTCCAAGCTCGGGTACCAGAAAGCCTGAAGCATTTGAGCAGGCCGGATAGATTATATCATTTGATGCTCATAACCAAGGCATGTAGTGACAAACAGAGCTTGTACACCAGTGCTATGCTCGTCAGCGAAGTGACCTATACACAGATATGATTAAACTGCACGTTTTACATCGTGCAATCATTTTACATTCTAAAATGATTGTAACTTTACAGATTTAAAAGGTATCCTTGGATTGGCTGCCAAGACTCAAGAATCCTCCTCCTCCTCCTGCTGTATCCTCCTTCATTTGTGAGAAATACTACACTAGGGTGACAATGACTGTCCCCCACTTTGAAAGGCAAGGTGGGCAGGTGGTGGATCACCTTCCCACATAGGCCGTGTTGCTTCAGTCAGTGGGGGAATGAAATCTGGATAGACAACCCCTCCTCCTTCCTAACTCTGCAACCAAAAGACCCAGAGAACATGCACCAGGCTCCAAGACCCCAGTTGGCAGTGGTAGCTAGTTATTGGTTGAGCACTGTCTGCACTTGAGTGGCACATGGCCTGAAGTGCTGATTTGCCATCAGCGCTACAAAGACCAGGAGAACAGGCTCACGCCACCTCCTTCGCGCAACTCGGACTTGGTGGATTCACTTCTTGGTAGGTCAGTGTTTCACATCCACCAACAGGATTGCACCCTAACTTGTTTCATTTTGCAGCCTCGAGGGGTTTGTATTTTAGGCTCTGCATTTTCGGAATCGATGGGGAAGCTGTCGCTGATGTTGGGCTGTGCACGAGAGCTCACGTACCTCAGTCCAATGAAACAGCTCCAAGTTTGACTCCAGAATAAATGGTACAATGATTGTGAGCAGCTGCCCCTAGGGATAAAGTCTACCTCCCACCTCAGAATAAAACAAAAGGGAACTGTTTCTTGACAAGTCATGATACTGTGGTTATTCGTTTTGCGAAGTACAAGAGAACATGGGGAGGACCAAGATACCTGTCCCAGGTGCAGGCAACACCCACTGGACTTGGCTTGAACAGGTTGGTGTTTGGGATGGAAGGGGGGGGGTCAGTTAATTTTGATACCTGCTCACTTAGTGTACCTTTGGGTTTTTTGTATTAATTTATTTCTTTTTTCTAAAAAAAAAACATACCCACCCTCCCCAATCAGTGCAAAAACACAACCTTGGCAACGTAGAAGCCAAATAGTGGGTAGGCGCTGAGAGAGTGATCCTGCTTCATTAGGACCACGCTCTGGAGCCTCGTGAGGGTCAAAGAAACCCACGCTGCCTAGGTTAATCAGCGAGCAGGCTCAGAGTTGGGAATCTTGTCCAGTTGTAGATTCCCAGCAGAGGTGGTCAGGCCCAGAGTTGGGTCATGAGCTCCAGCCCATTCTTGCCTGCAACTCTGAAACAGCGAAAATCCTCTGATGTTTAGCCAAGGGTCCTACATTCCCAGCGCACGCGTATTTCCCGGTCAAGTCAAGTGACAGCGAAAAGCGCACACTGGAAGTGAATCTGATCAGGTCCCGTGCACGGAAGGCCCACGCGGACCTGGGGATTTCACAAACGGTCGCCCTCCACATTTTGGCTGTTGGATGTTAATCCCAGTGCAGCTGCAGGTCTTGACTGTCTAGAAAGTCAGTAGAAAAGACACTGGGCGTTACGGAGCTCAAAGGAGCAAGACCCACAGGAGTGCTGCCCATCGTCAGGTCGAGCCACTCCATGTTGTCCAAGTTAGTGTCAGTGAGGTCCAGAGCCAGGCTGGTGCTGTCTGCAGTGAAGTGCATGTCTGAGGTGTCCATGGGTGAATGAGGGTGCTCGAGAATACTGGAGCTGCTCAGCATTTGGTTGTGTAGGTCATCGATGAGGGAGAGGGGCTCCGTCCCGTCGTTATCCACCGCTAACAGCGGCACGCCGGTGGTGCTCACGAGGAAGTCCTCGAGCCGGTTCTCGTGGTCAACGGGCTGCCTGTCGGTGACAGGTTCCAGCAGCAACTGAGGCGACGGCAGCGGTGCTTTGGCCACTGGCGGCGGAGAGACGGCGAGCGTAGGCGAAACGTTCTGGGGAGACGGCGTATTTAAAGACGTGGAAATGTCCTTGGCGTTGAGCGAAATTTCTGTCAAACAGAGAACAAACAACCCAGTTGGTCCCATAATCCAAGCTCAGTCCCTCAGACGGGTCGGTCTCAGGTCAGTCAACATACAGAGTTTCGCCAAAAAGACATGGAGGGCAGAGGGCTCAGGCAATTACGGTACAACTAATTTCAGGAACCGGGGGGTTTCAATCTAAAACTACACTCCCGATCAGGATTCACTGGCAAACAGCCAGAAAGGATCAGCGTTGGCCACGTACGCCCTGCAATGGTAGCACTCACTATCTGGCTTCATGCTAACAGCAGTTTTATGGAAGTACAGGAGAAATTCAGAGAGGATTTACTTTTAGAAGGTCAAGCAGCTACTTAGGATGGGGAGCACAGCAACCTGGGAAATACAGAGACAAAAACTATTAAAACTAGCAACTCAAAGTGGTCAGGCCAAAAGGAGCATAAGCAGAAATTAGGGTTTTAGAGGTATAGAGTTGGCAGCAATGACCAACTTATACAGAACTTTGCTTTGGCCACACTTGACATCGGCCAGGGAGCTTCAAAAGCACATTCCTCATAGCACTGCTGCCTCATTGGTGTAAAGCTCCTTCAGTAACTTGGAGATACTTGGGGAACCAATGGAATTTTCAACACAAGGGGCCGAGAGTATAAATTATAACAACGCACATTTATACAGCTTCTTTCTCACAGCGAGACAGCCCAAGATTCTTCCTCTGTCACATTCTTGGACAAAGCTTGCCCTGAAGCCCATCAGAATATATTAGGGTGGGCGATCAGGAGCCTGATCAGGGAGGTACATGTTAAAGAACACCTTAAAAAGGATTGCAGGTGGTCAGATTTAGAATGCAAATCTCCAAACAAGGATCCTCAATTATACTAACACTGTGGCCCAGCTCAATGAGGGGGTGGGCGGTGGGTCAGTGACTTCACCACTCCATAGGTGAGGGAGTACCTATCAGAGGCACCATTATGTAGAGCTGTGTGGGATCTGACAGGCAATGATCTTGAACAGCTCGGCTTTTAAAGTTTTTAGCGAAGCAAGCATGTGTGTAGACAGCATGAACTTACCTCCACTTTCAATGAGGAGGTCAAACAAATCATCCATTTGTTGGCTTCTGGAGTTTTCCTGAGGACAGTAAAAACAGTGGAGTCACCGCAGAGTGCAAACTAATATTGGAAAGAACCAAAGGTGCTGCAATGTGACAACTCCCAAGCAGGAAGCCACTTGCCTGGTGTTAACAGATGAACCCCCTGCTGAGAGCCATGAGCCTGAAACACTGATGGGACCAAGCTACCAGTGGGGAGAGTGCACCTGCCCTGTTTCAAGTTAGGATTCAGAAAGGCCTATGGAGATGACGTGTCACCCCGATGAGGGGGGGGAAGAGAGGAAACTGGCACATCCAGTTTCAGAAAAGCTCCCCCTTGGCACAAAGGCTGCACCAGACCAGTACCAACCACCAATGAACCGGGTCCCATCGATGGTTAGGACAAGTGCTGAGGTCCAATGCCAAGTCCCAGAGATTTCTCCACGTGTCCTGGAGACGGGAATAACAACAAATCTCTGAACGGAGTGAAAATTGCCGACCTGTCCAGTCTATGATTAGGCACGAGCTTGACACACAATGCCACAGGAGACATGCCATGGTGTTTGGCCCCATCCTGACCGAGACATGATGTGAAGATGCCTGTATTGGACTAGGGTCAGAAGTCACACAACGCCAAGTTAAAGTCCAACAGGTTTACTGGGAATGACAATGATTGAGCAGTGCTCCGATAGCTTGTGATTCCCAACAAACCTGCTGGACTATAACCTGGTGTTGTGTGACTGCTGACTCTGACTAAGACTGCTCTCTCTCCCTGAATTGTGTGGGGCTTCATTTCCTATTTTCCATCAATCTGAACAGGTACTCTGTACTTCCACACTCTGCCTTTGGTCTGGCAGCCAAGTAGCAATCCATTCTCATTGCCCCCTGACTGTACATGCTTTAACTGAGTCCACTGGTCTATTGTGAGACCTTACCAGAGGCTTTATGAGCAATCTTGCTTATTATTAACTCTTCAAAAACTCAGAGGGTTGGCCAAGTAACCCGTTCTAAATCCTTTTGACCAATCATTTTGAATTATATTTCTGCTTTTCAGATGCTTCACTTTTCCTCCCTATTGTGGGGGCTCTATTAATGTTCCAACCTCTAATATTAAACTGACCAGGTCTGTCGCAGCCTGCACCCTATACTGTTCAAACTTCCCTCCTAAAATACAGTTACAGCATTAGTAATTCACTACTCCATTTTTCTGATAAATTATCAAATGTGTTAAAAAAAATACATCTGCTATTTCTCGCCCAGATTCTTTTACAATACAGGATCGCAATTGATTCAGACAAGGGGTCGCTGCCCTAATTTTAATCACGATCCCATCACTTCTAATCTCATCTTGAGGTACCATGCCCACCTGACCCGACTTTCCAAATAAATACTGAAGCAAAATGATGACAGTTGTGCAAATTTACCTGTGATTTTATCCTGACACCACCCCTTACTGTCCCTACTTCCATTTTGGCTTTCCTTTTCTTTATCTGCCTTCAGAACATTTTGCTAATTTGTTTTTTTTTTAATCTCGATTATTTGGCTTCATAGTTCCTCTTTGTCTTAATTTGTTTTTTCATTCCTCCCCCGATCACTTCATGTGCTCCCTCGTACCGCTGTGTCTTTTTCCAAGATGTCCACTGCACCCTTTAGAATGGTACCCTTTTAAAAACATTTCTTCATCTCCTTTCTCCCCACTAAAACCCATCATGTCTTTGCATTATACTTCATGGGGCCATGAGGCTGCCCATCTCTGCCCTCAGTAAACTTCTCACAAGTCACAATACTTTTCATTTCATCTGCTTCAACCAGCCTATCGGGCGGTCCATTTCAGATCGTCACTGTTGTAGGGGCAGGGCCAGTTAGCGGCAATATATAAATTGATACTCATGATGAGCGCTACTGGTAAGATCCTGTTCAAGGAGAAAGTGACACCGCTAGTGCAGCAGAGGAAAACTACTTCCTAGTCTAACTGGAAGAATCTCTGGTGCTTAACAAGATGTAGTTTGTGACATGTTGACAACTAGTAACACATGATGTTGAGATGGTTATTGATATTACATAGATTTTCATTCTGTTCAGTTCTGGGCACCATATTTAAGGAAGGAGGTTAAAGCCCTGGGGAGACTTTAAAAAGAGATTATCTAAAAGGATACCCAGAATGAGGGATTTTAGATAAATAGAAAGATTGGGATTGGAAAGAGACACTGGGCTTACCGTTCCCTGCTCCAGACCTCATTGAGGTATTCAACATCATGAACAGTTTTGACAAAGTAAAGGAGGATATGCTGTTGCGACTAGTTGGCATAACCAAGGGGTCACAATGCCAACAAGAGAGATAGGAGTGAGGGGAGAAATTTCTTTACTCAGGGAATTGTTAGGATTTGGAATGTGCTGCCTGGGAGAATGATGGGAGGCAGATTCCATAGGTGGTTTCAAAAGAGAACATATATTTGGAAATAAAGTATTTAGAGACTACAGAGATACGGCTGGGTAGCCCTTTCAGGACTCTGCATGGACAATGGGCCGAATGGCCTCCAGCTGTACTGTAAAATTTGATGATATGACAGACATTGCTCCAGAAATGTTGAGGACGGCCAGATTTAGGGTGCACTTCCTCAGTGACCCTCCCACAATGTCCGGGAGGTTAATCTTCAATTCCCAAAACCAGCAGACTAACCCTGGAGGGTTCATAACTCTACAGGGAGGCCAGTCAGTGCTCTGAAATAATGATGCAGCACCTTGGAGGAGGATTAGGGTGAGGGAGACAAAAGTTTCTCTTATTCTCTCATAAGTGACCCCCCCAGCCCCCCACCCCCCACCACCCCCAACAGTGATATAGTCTGTGGACATATCTTTAAGCTGGCGTTAAGAAAGCAACTGAAGCAATGGGTGAGCTTACCTTGTGCGTGGAGCTGGGGCCGTTACTCACAGCGTTTGTCCTGGCTTTCAGCGAGCTCTCAGTTACACTGTTTACAAAGCAAGGCTGCACGTTCAGGGGTGTAAAAGAGTAGGAAAGCACCCCGGATGTCCCAGTGATCAGCTGCAGACCTAACTTCTGGTCCTACAATGAAAACAGAGTGAGGAGGAGTCAGACACAGCCTGCTGACGTTCAGTCCAAACAGGCGAAACCTGCCGCAAAAAAAGTGCTTTTAATAAGTGCAGCTTCCCACAGCTTTATTACTCCAAAACGTTAAAGAGATGGTAGGCCATTAGACTTATTCATTAATGAGGATTACAAGTTTAAATTGTGCCAAGATTGCATTTCAACACTTGCTCCAAGCTGATATTTCAATAAACCAACTATCTATTCCTATCTTAAGACCATAATATCCAGAAGGAGAATTAGGCCATTCAGCCCACCAAGTCTGCTCTTCCATTCAATCAGATCATGGCTGATCTGATAAATTCTCAATTCCACTTTCATACCTTTTCCCCATAACCCTTGATTCGTTAAAATATTGATCTCAGCTTTGATTATACTCAATAACCGAGCCTCAACATCCTTCTGGCATAAACAGTTCCAGACTCCCCACCCTCGAAGAAACAAAATGCCTCATCTCTGCCTTAAAAGTGCGATCCTTGATTCCAAGATGTTGCCCTCTGGTCCTAGACTGTTCCACAAAGCGAAACAACATCTCATCTACCCTGTCAAGCCCATTAACAATCTTGAATATTTCAATGAGGTTCACCCTTCATTCTTCTATGTTGTATTGAGTACAGGTCCAACCTACTTGACCCCTCCTCATAAGACAGTTCCTCCAGACCCTAAGTCAGCCCTGTGAACCTTCTTTGGCCTGCCTCTAATGCCAGTGAATCTTTGCTTCGATGAGGGGCCTAACGTTGTTCACAGTATTCTCTCTCTGGTCTGACTAGTGCCTTGTATACATTTAGCAAAACCTCTCTACCTTTATACACCACTCCCTTTAAAATAAAGGCCATTTCATTTCCTCACTGAACTTGAGAGCTTTTTGCGATTCGAGGACGAGGTCTGCCCAATCCCTCTGTTCTGTAGCCTTCTGCAGTCTTTCTCCATTTAAGTATTATTCAGCTCCTCTATTCATTTTGCACAACCTCACATTTGCCAAAATCATATTGCATCCACATCTTCTCCACTGCGTTCAGGAAACAAAAATTGTAGAATGCTGTTGAATCCACTTTGCCCTGAAATCCATCCCTGTTCCTTCACTGACAGACAGGCAGCACAATAAAAAAAAAGTCTCTACCTTTTTCACAGCCTGGTTCGTCACTCCTGCCTCCGACTGCTGCTTCGGCTGGCTGGTAGGTGATGGTTGCTGCGCCTGTCCTTGGGAAGGAGGGGATGGCACTGCCTGAGAACAGAGAGAGGGAGGGTGGGAGGGATGGACAGACATTAAGAAGCTATGAGACAACTGGAATAGCATCACAAGGTGCCAATCACATCTAGGTGAAGCAATGCTATTTATTTTTCCCCTGGAATTTTACTGACATCTTTCCACGATGCCGAACTTTGGAAAGTATTCTCTCACTATCAGCTTGGTCCAACTTTGAATGTTTGCGACCTCCAATCAGACACATTGGTCAGGATCACATCTCAACAGCCGGGGGGGGGGGGGGGGGGGGGGGTGCGCGAAGAGGAGAGATAGGGGGCAGTGTTGAACGGGGGTGGGGACGAACAGTGGGGCGGTGTTAGGGGCAGACTGGGGCACGGCGGACGGTGAGCAGGAGCTTGCACATGGTGCAAGTCTCCTGAACGGGGAACAGACTTAGCAAGTGCTCCCTATGTCAATCCCATTGAACTGATGATGGTGAGGTGTGTGGGGGGGGGGGGGTGGGGGGGGGTGGGGGAAGGCTTCAGCAATACTGCAGGTGCCTTACACACAAGTGTGTGTCTGCTCAGAAACAAACCCTGAGACAGAGAGAGGGAGCAAGACAGGCAGACAGAGGAAAACTTCAAAAAACTCCGAGCCCCAGAGGAGAGGCATTGAATCAGTTAACTGAATAATCAATTATCCGAACAAAATAGTGGCCCGCCCATCTCATTCGGATAATCAAGGTTCCTCTGTATTTAGCACTGCACATTGTGTGCTCATTAACCTAAATTATTTGCAGGAATAGATAAAGTTTACATAATATACACATACAATATACAATCCCACCCAGAGTCTCCGTAGACATACAATGTGTCTTAATCCATCAGAACTTTGATTTCACGTTGGTTGTAATTTTCACTCTATCAAGCTTTATTTTAAAGTCTGTCATCTTCTTCACATCAAACTGATAGAAGGTGCATTATCGATTAAAACACCTGAAAACGTGACTGAAATAAATGCAGACGCTTCAGAATCACTGCCACAAACCTCAGTCTTTTACAAAATAAAATCCTCTTTTCCTGAGCAATCCATTCAGCAATTCTCATCAGATCACAAAAAAAGAAAGAAAACTTCCTGTTAATTTTCCCAAGAGAGTAATCTGCTTTGTAGCAAAGTCAGTTTCAAGGGAATAGCTTTTAAAAGCAGGAAGAGCACTGGTTAAATAGCTCCCTCTGCTGTCAGTGTGCTTTACTACAGAAACACATCCAACACGCAGCACAGGGACAGAACTGTGCCAGTGCCACATAAACGTCAAACCAACCTACTTTATCTCACTCTGTCAGCATTTCATTCCAACCCTTTTCCCTCATTTCCAGCTTTTTCTTAAAGGCATCAATGCTATTCCCTTTCACAGGTAGATAGGATAGTGAAGGTGGGGTTTGGTATGCTTTCCTTTATTGGTCAGAGTATTGAGTACAGGAGTTGGGAGGTCATGTTGCGGCTGTACAGGACATTGGTTAGGCCACTGTTTGAATATTGCGTGCAATTCTGGTCTCCTGCCTATTGGAAAGATGTTGTGAAACTTGAAAGGGCTCAGAAAAGATTTGAGGATGTTGCCAGAGTCGGAAGATTTGAGCTACAGGGAGAGGCTGAACAGTCTGGGGCTGTTTTCTCTGGAGCGTCAGAGGCCGAGGGGTGACCTTATAGAGGTTTATAAAATCATGAGGGGCATGGATAGGGTAAATAGGCAAAACCCTTTCCCTGGGGTCAGGTCGTCCAGAACTAGCGGGCATAGGTTTAGGTTGAGAGGAGAAAGATATGAGAGAGACCTTAGGGGCAACTTTTTCACGCAGAGGGTGGTACGTGTATGGAATGAGCTGCCAGAGGATGTGGTGGAGACTGGTACAATTACAACATTTAAAAGGCATTTGGATGGGTATATGAATAGGAAGGGTTTGGAGGGATATGGGCCAGGGGGCTGGCAGGTGGGACTAGATTGGGTTGGGATATCTGGTCGGCATGGACAGGTTGGACCGAAGGGTCTGTTTCTATGCTGTACATCTCTATGACTCTACGACTTTCTATGGATTACCTCATATTTTATCTAGAGTTCTGGTCTCCTCCGGACAATTGGAAACATTTGCATGTTTGCCCTACCTAATCACGCTAATTTTAACGGGTTTCCGTCAGGGTGCCCTTGTACTTCTCAGTATGAAATCAATCAATAATTATTCTCACTGACTAGTCAAATCATGGGACAGAGTCTGATGAAAGATTTCGACCTGAAACATCAACTCCCCTCCCCCTTTGATGCTGCCTGCTCAACTTTTCCAGCACAACCTTTTATCCACTCTGACTCTCTAGCATCTCACTACCTTCATTGGACAAGATTTGTAAATATAGCTGTCTGAGCACTCGAAGGATCTGAAGCAAAGTGTTAAGCCAACGTTCAAATGGGTAAAGGTATGAACCCCTCAGCACCTCCAGCATTATCTTTATTGATCCTCCCTGCTGCTACACACTAACCTGTTGAACACAAAATTCCTAGACTCACTCTTTTCAGAGTACCTCAGAATTAATACTCAAAGAAACATTAGGCAAGGAAAACGTTCTCTCATCCAGCTTGGGCGAAGTTCGTAGAAAAATAAAAAGCAGATAGCGTAGGCCATTCGGCCCTTTGAGAATACTCTGCCATTCACATCTGATCAGCTCCACTCCTCCTCTGACTTACCTGATTCTATTCCTGATTTCCTGATTCTATTAGCAGCCATCACCTAAATCTATGATGACATACACTCAATGATTGCACATGCACAACCCTCTCACAGTAGGGGATTGCCATTCACAAGAATCTCAGTGTCTTCCCTTGTCCTGAGATTACAAACTGCCAGCTCTCAACTCTCTGGGGAAGCAGCCTCATTGTATGTCCTTCATCACATCCCCATATACACCTGATGTATTTAACATACCTGATGACCGCTGCGCTGGTAGAATGTGTTAGAAGAGGCAGCTCGTCTGAACCTGGGCTAAAGGGCCTGATTCTGTGCTGTACATTCTCCTAACTCTGGGGGAAGTGGTGTGGGGGATGATGTATCAACCACCCACTGGAGATTGCATCAGCTGTATTAAGTGCGTACCTGTCTTGCTGGTGGACCCTTGGCCGCACTGACAGCAGGAGACACATGACACACGTTGTTGTTTTGTGGAGTCACCGTGAGGAGGATGTGGGTACCCACTCCGTTTGCCAGCAGACTCGGAGCTTGGCTCGGTGCCATGGTCCGTGGTGCCCCCGTGGTCACCTGGTTTGGCTGCACCGGGCTCAGCAGAACGGCCGGCGTGGGTGAGGGCTGCTGCTGCTCGCAGGTGCCCGCTTGACCCTCCTGCTTCACCACCACGGCCTTCACTGGCACAAGGTTCGACCCCCCCGGAGCATCGATGGGGCTCGGGTTGCTCCCTGGGGGTTCAACGTGGTTGAGGAGCGGGACAGGTTTCGCTGGGTTCGAGGGCGCAGATTGCCCTGAAAACAGACAACTGGAGGGCAGGTTCTCCTGCTTGACGGCGGTGGGAGTAGGTTTCTGGTTGCCCGGCACAGTCAAGGCCACGCTGAGGGGCGGCTGTTGGAGCTGGGTTCTCTTCTCCTGGTCGAGTTGCAGCCGGAGTGCTTCCACCAGCTGCTGCTTCTGCCTGAGCATCCTGGTCAGCTCCTCGATCTGCTTGTCCTTCTCCTGCAACATCAGATCCTTAGTTGCGGCTTGAGCGTCTTTGTCCGACTCTTGGCAGTGGCCCTGGATGCTGCTGGGCACCAACCTGGCGATGCCGGTCATGCCGTTGATAGGAGCCGGCTCCTCGGTGCCAAATGGCCGCATGGGCGATGACTGGAGAGACTCCGTGACCACCTCGGGAGTTGCGCTCTCCTCCATGCTGTGCAACGAGTGGTCAGAGGGGGCAGGTGACACTGGAGGGCTGGAACCGGAGCTGCCCAACTTCGCTGCCACCATGGTGTTGGCTACATCCCCAGGAGCGGCACTGGTAACCGCTGCTGGGATGCTGCCACCGAGACGGACAGATGGGAAGGCCATTCCCTCCGCAGGTTTCGAAGGGGTGGTGCCAGTCTTGGTCATGGCGGACACAGTGGTGGCTAGAGTCCCGCCAGCTTTGTTCAGTTCCTGATAGTTCTTCAGACGCTCGATGAGGTCGGTTTTTGTTCCCGACACAGGCAAGGCCCTCAGCTTCAGCTCCTGCTTCAGCTCAGCCACCTACAGACAGAAACAAAGTCAGACACAACTCAGTGTACAACCACTCAGCACAACACAGCAAGAGGCCATTCAGGCCAGCACACCTGCACCAGCCCTTTATCGCTTTATCCCCTTCAAGTACTTCACCCAATTTCCTTTTCAAAACTGCAACTGGATCCACTTTCCAGCATGCACTGTTCCATTGTTATTTCGCTGGTGGGGGCCACAAATGCAGACCAGGAAGATTCCAGGCTGGATCCCTGGGTCTGTATTGATCCCAGCTAGTGCAGGAAGGAGGGAGGGAAACTGCAGACCAACAAAGAGTGGATACAACAGCAAGATATCCCTGGGTTGGGAAGTCTCAGGGCTCAGTGACAATCAGACCTTTCAGAAGAAGAAGAAAGTACGAGATCCATTTTAACTGCTTGCATCTAACTCTCTCCAAAAGGACAATACTGCCTCGAAAATTCATGTTGCGGTGGAAAGGTATCCATCTACAGCTGGTTCTGAATTACTTACGAAATTCTTTAAAAGCTGATAATGGCTGGAAGGTGAGTCAAAACCACAATTTGCTCTTTTCACTCTACCACAGGATGTCTCAGTGTCACTGGCAAGGCCAGCGTTTGTTCCTCATCCTTACCTGGCCTGATTCGACCATTTCAGAGACCTGTTTAAAGTCACCCACAGTCTGCAGTCACGTCTGGACCAGACCAGGTGAGGAGGGGGGGGGGGGGGGGGGGGGTAGCTTTCCTTCCCCAAACAAGATGGGTTATGATGATAATTGATGACAGTTTCCTGGCCACCTTTACCAAGAGCAGCTTTCAATTCCAGGTTACTCCTCGAGGATGGGATTTGAACCAGCGTTCCCAGACCCTCGGAATGATGAGCCCAGTTATGGTACCATCACAGCTTCCTCGCACAACATCCACCAATAAAGAGTTGGATGAAGGCAGCATCAAAAGCTGGTTAATAGGACAAGGCTGAGCCTCCTGTGCATCTCCAGTGGGCAGTAAAGGCTTCAGGATTGGCAAGAGGTAGCGACGGCTAGACCACAAGGGGGTGGGAAGGCAGAGCTAGGTAGGGACAGCAAGTTCCTTTCTTGAAGGATATTTCTGCACACGCTGCATTTTCCTGACAATTAAAATTCCATTTGCTTCCTGCATTATTTTCTGTACCAGCATGCTAACTCGGTGTCTCATGTGCAAGAATACTCAGATCGCTGCATGCTGTAGTTGTTTGGAGTCTCTCTCCATTTCAGTAATGATCTGCCTTTTGACTCTTCCAAACAAAGGGCCCGGCCTCTTACTTTCCGGCACTAAATTCCATTTTTACCCATTTCCTTAACCTGTCTACACCTCCCTGACAAATTCCTTATATCCTGACCACAACATGCCTCCTGTTTATTTGTGTATCACCAGCTAATTTGGAAGTGTTTGTGAATAATCAAAGCCCCAGGATTGATCCTTGGGACCTTCACCTCATCCATGTTATTCAGTTTACCCCCCTAAACACAGCCATTTGATAAGGGACTAGACAATCTGTTTTTAAGGTACCTGCTGAGGGACAAACATTGGCCAGGACACAGCAAGGACTCAGACCTTCCAATGATACTGAGAGATCCTTTAAGACCTTCTGAGAGGGTTTCATTTAAAGTCTCCTCTTAAACCCACAGGAAAAATATTGCAATCACTGCCACTTTGTAGGTACTGAAGACCCCTCAGTTGTTTCAGTCAATGCACAGTTTAGCCAAGCGACCAGGAAAGTGCAGGCTTACAAGGCATCAAGTTGGTCATCGCCTCAGCGATCCCAGTTACAAAGTCTACATTGCTGGAAAGTGCAAGCTCAGCTTTGCCTCTTGGTTAAACAGCATCATTACTTCCGCTCTCGCAAGAGGGATTACTCACGTAAGACACTGCAGAATTACAGCACTGGCTGCAGTTCATCCTGCTATGAATCACCAGCTCCAGATCAGTGCAGGGAGAGGTGGTCCACTACATATTTGATAGATCACTTAGAACATGCTGAGTGACAGACCAGGAAGATAAGGCAGACCTTGGGGGGAACTATGAAATAAATGCAACAGACCTTCAGGTCGTCGAGGTTAGAGGGCAGCGACCCCGGTGCTTTGATGATAGTTGTGCAGCTGTTCTGCCGAGTGAGTCTGCCTGAACCTGGTGACGGTGTGCTATTACTCAGAGTCCTCACTGATGCGGCACTGCTGCTGGTCTGTTTGTCACTGTTGGGCCTGAGACAGAATGAGAGAAGCAGCCATGATTAGACCGGCAATCACAACCATATGCAGTTACACGGCAACACTGGAGCCGAGAACAGTCAAATGTCATTACACACCAACAGGCCAGCTGGCCCAACAAGAGCCTGCCCTCACCCTGTTTCATGCAGCCGTTTCAGCAGTTCTGCAGAGGCCACTATAAAACACTAGTTCAGAAATAGCTGCCGTCATTCACCACTTCAGTGAGCACTTGACAGATAGCACTGCAGCTGACACTCTGTATCTTCAACACCATGGTGTCAGACCTCAGCATTGTGAATTCAGGCGGTGATGGGGACTAAATTATTAAAAGAAGGGTCTCTTTTCTTTAGAAAGTACAAGGGGACATATGCTTCCAGAAACTGGAGACAAATTTAGATGAAATTCTTTCTGGCCTAAGATACTCTACCATGCAGTCAATTCCACAGTGATTATGTCAAAATAGAGTGTGTACTAAAATACAAGCAACAGACCAGGTAGTGCATGCTTTCAGAAGCTGCATATCAAGCAGCTTGATTGCTGCTTGTAACCGAGGGAACTGGCCCAAGTGTTCTCATGGGTCACTCACACCTCTGAAGGTGAAACCTCAAGTTTAACAGTTCACACACTGCAACTTCATTTGCAAACTGTAGAGTAGGAAAAAACCCTGAAGTCCCACTGTTGCTCCCAACTCCTCTCTCAAAGGTTTAGCTTTGTGGGGGCAGGTAGCAAAACCAACCCCAGTAACTCATCCTGTACTACCCTGAAAGTGTAGTGAAATTAATGACGGACTAATCCTTGCCCTGCCTTCATTCAGCACAATCCAGTGGGAGAAACTATTAAGCAATCAGAAGCAGGAAGCCCGACTCCCTCTCCCCTCTTTAAGGTAACAATGACGAGGTTCCAATAACGCCCTGGGGGTGGGAGGGCGAGATTAGCCAATTCAGCCCAGACTGAGTCAGAACTAAACCTGAGTCCTCAATGGCTGTCGTGACTCAAAATCAATTCAGGCACTGCATCAGCTCACTAATTAATGAACTACAGCAACCTTAGAACCAATAACCTCCTGTATGGAGGCTGCTGCCTCACAGCACCAGGGAGCCGGGTTTGATTCCAGCCTGGGGCCACTGTCTGTGTGGAGTTTGAACATTCTTCCCATGTCTACGTGGGTTTCCTCCCACAATCCAGAGATGTGCAGGTCAGGGTGGATTGGCCATGTTAAATTACCCATGGTTTTCAGGGAGATAGGTTAGGTGCATTAGTCAGAGGTAAATATTGGATAATAGGGTAGGGGAATGGGTCTGGGTGGGTTTCTCTTTGGAGGGTCAGTGTTGACTTGTTGGGCTGAAGGGCCTGTTTCCACACTGTAGGGATTTTAACCATCCTGCAAAGGCAGTAGGCAGATAGGGGTGTGTGTGTGTGTCTTACTTTGGACGTGCAGGAAGGATAGTCTGGTAGTTGTAGTGCTGCTGCTGCTGTTGACACAGGATCTGGAGCTGCAGGAAGAGCTGCTGCTGCTGGAGGAGTTTGGAATAGGCCGAATCCAGGGGCAGGGCCTCGTCGAGTTTCTGGTCTGGTGGGACGTACTGGTGGTACTTGAGTTTCTTCACGCGGGATTTTGGCTCCTTCAGCTTCTTGCCCCTCTGGTTCTTGTCTCGCAATGTCTTGGGCTGGCTTTGCTGCACGTGGAAAGGACCAAGAAATACAATCTGATTTCATCTGGAACACCCAGAAGAGGCAGGTAACATTTAGACCACCCAACTGACAAAATCAAGACACAACTTACAAAATGACAAACACACCAGGCCACAGTCCAAAACTAGAAACAGACCGAAACATAAAAAAAGGAGGCAGCTCCACATGAGCCCTGATCATTTCCAGATTTAAACTTCCTGTACAATCATTCCCCTGGTATTAGCTTTCAACAGTATCTTCTTGTATTAGGAGGATTAGACAAAGGGCAGAAGAGACAACTCTTTATGGGCTGGCTTGCGATTGACAAAATAGGCTGTGGTACTTGTGTGTCAGGCTAAACAAATTATACTCCTGCCTTGAGCAGAGTTATCAACCCTTTCACTTTGGAATTATCTACATTGCTCCCCCCCACCCTGCTCGCTGCAAATTTTCACCTATTCTGAAGATGCTGACAGTGTCAGTGACAGCAACCCTGGCTAAGTACTCATGGATCAGGTTCAGTCATTGGTAATGAGTGGCAGTAGGTTGCGTGGCTACGCCAGCAAAGTCCCGGAGATTGCATCTTCATATCGGGGCTGTGGAGAAGCAGCTCCCACGTGGGATGCCTGCACTCTAGTCAGCAGCAGGGACTCTGACTAACCTTTCCTGTCAATCACTGTGGAGCAGAGTAACTTGCAGCACCAGCTGACTCGCGGTTAAGATCAGCAAACTTAGTGCAGTTCCAATTTGCAGACTACAGTCCCCAGTTCCAAACTAAAGACAGAAGAAAAATTGGAAATATGACAAGTGGACTGTCAGCCCCTTGATGGCAGAAGGGGCAAGCTAAGGTGTTGGGTGTACACCAACTGCACAAAGAGGAGAAGCAAACTCCAAGAGAAAACGGAACAAAACGAGGCAGCAACAAAACAAAAATCAAAAGGAAAGAAAAGCTGATTTTAACCAATCAAGAGGCAGATTTAAATTGCTAGTTAACAGATTGTTACAAGCAGGAAGGAGAAACGATTCAATGCTAGCACAAACAGCCCCTCATTCAGTGATAAGAACATAAAGAAACAAGATGTGGAAAGCCACAAGGTCGACCAAATATAAGAGCTCTCCTCAGGGAATGACGTGAAAGCTTGGTACTCGAAATGGCAGGAACATGCAAAAGAAATAAGCTCTTGACTGCTGAGCGTATGGAGACTGCAGCCTTCAGCGTATACGCTTTCTGCAAGTGGGGAGGTGAGAATGACTGAAGACCTCAAAAGCATTGAGCTGCTGCATAATGACTATCCAAAGTATCTGAAGTCAGGAAAGGATTGGCATTATATAAACTTGAAAGTTCCAAGTAGTTACATTTAATAACTGACCTGAAATAAATCTAAAAGCAAGGTTCTCCCTGTGATCAACTCTAGAACATACTCCACAACCCACCAGACAATAATACTTTAGAAAATAAAATTTGACGAACTGTGAACCCTGCTTCCTGGGTACAGAGTGAGGATTAGCTTACATTTGGCCATGCTGGAGAGCTCAAGATTTCTTACCGTAATTGGATTCAGCAACTCCCCAGGCCCCTAACTCACTGATTGCGGTTATGCAAAAATCAGAACTGTTAGTATGTGTGCGCGCGCACGCGCTAATTCCAGATTCAATCCCATTCCTGTGGGGTGAGTCTCTCTCAACCAGATCTGGTTGAACAAGCTGCAGTCTGCCAAGGTGCCCACTGTGCACTGTGGTTGAACTGAAATGATGAGGGGTACAGATAGTGCAGAATCACCTCCTGTGAATAAACAGCTGACTAGCACCACTGTCAAAACATTTCACCAAAATAACGCCACTTGGCAGAGAACAACGGCCAGCACTCAAACCATACTCCACCAAAGACAAAGTGCTTACAGAACAGGGCAGGGGGAGGGCAAACACCGGTAAGGAAATACAGTAAACAAAGATTTTGGACCCCACAATTTTATGTAAATACAAGTCAGCATCTGGTTAACCTCACAGTTGCAAGCGCACGATTCCAGCATTCTGACCACAGTTTAACATGCAAAACATTCATCACACAATCCCACTCTATAAAGGTTTTCCAAGAAGTAATCTTACTTTAATAAGTGTTGGCATGGGTTTGGCAGCTGGGGACAACACACCATTTGCCAATTTTGCTGTCTGTTGGTCAGATGCTGGCTTGGACTTGCTCAATTCTGTCCCAGTTGGCAATGATACAAGATACTGCAAAGAGAATAAATTAATTATGAAAAATGATGGCAAACTTTCCAAATCCATCTCACAAAACCTTGCAAAACACCAAGAAACGCCAATTCTCTCTGAGGAAAAGTTTAATGTTTAAAGTGACATCTCCTCTTTTGTGGATCTGAGAAGCCAACATGATTCCCTGCTTAAGGATCAATCGGTATTCAGGTTTAACTGATGTTACACCCCCCACCCTACCCCCAAACAAAGGAGGAGAATTCTGGACTGAATCAAATTCAATAAACTCTTTGAAGCAAACACAAAAATGAAACAAAGACCTCCGGATGCTAAGATCTGAAACAAACAAAAACAGAAGTTGCTGGAGAATTGCCCAGTGACTTGAGTCCAGAAACGTTATGTTTGTTTCTCTCGCCACAGATGCTGCTAAACCTGCTGAGTTTCTCCAACAAGTCCCCGAAGCAAATCCCATAATTTTCCATTTGGGCATCTCAGCTGAGCTTGGCATGCAGTATGTGGAGTGTTTTAAAAGTGTTTGAGATGTCACGGTATTGCGGTAAGTAATTACATATAAATGACCATCCCACCAAGTCTGCGCTGGCTGTCTGTAACAGAGCAGTCACCTTGTGCCATTTCTCTCCCCTTTACTCCCTGTAAACTGTCCTCTTCACATAAATGATCCAATTCTCTTTCACCAGCCACAAGTGAAGTTGTGGCGTGCACACTCACTGCATTCTACGTGCTCAGCACTGGCTGCATGAGAAAGATCTTCCCTATCAGCATCGCTTCCTTTGCTCCACAGCTCAAACTGGTGCCCTCTAGCTCTTGATCCTTCCACCAATGGGAATGGTTTTGCTCCACCTACACGTCCATCAAATCACCCCTCAACTGTTTATTTTCCACAGGGAACAGCCTAGCTTCTCCACTCCATCTCCACAACTTCATCATCCTTGTGAAATTGTTTTTGCACCTTCTCATAACGCCTTCACATCTTTCTGAAAGGTGGCCAGAACTAGATGCAACGTCCCCGCTGAAGCCAGTATCTTTCACAGGTTTGTCAAGTAGTTCTTGCTTTTGGACATTATGCCCCTTTATTTAAGAGCCGAGGATCCTGCAAGCTTTTCAAATCATTCTCTCAAACTGCCTTGCCATCTTCAATAACGTGTGCACATCAATTCCAAGGTCCCTCTGGTCCTGTATCCCCTTTAGAAATGGTCCCTTTAATTTATTTTAGCTCCCCACGTTGTTGGAACCAATATTAATCATTCACATGTCTCTTCAATCGATTCATTTGCAATTTTGCAGCCCATTCCATCAACCAACACCCTTCTGGAGGTTCAACAATGTCACTCCCTGTTCACAATACTTACAAGTCGTGCTGCATCTGAACATTTTAATAGTAGTGTCATGTCAACAAGCCCAATCATCGAATCATGGAGCACAGAAACTGGTGATTCAACCCACCATATCTACGTCAACACACATACACTACCTAAACTAACCCCATTTACCTGTACTTGGTCTTTAAACCACTATCCCCTGGCATTTCAAGCGCTCATCCAGATTCTTCTCAAACATTGCTCGAAGACCTACCTCAACCACTCTCTCAGGCAGCACGGTCCATACTTCGACCAACCTCTGGGTGAAAAACAGTTTCCCCAGGACCAATCTGAACCACTTACTCCTCACCTTTAAACATATCCTCTCTGGTCTGAGACAGTTGCCACGAGGGAGATGACTTTCACAATCGACCCTATCTCTGCTTCTTATAATTTTGTATATATCTCAATCAGACTCCCTGCCCCTCAGCCTCCTCTGCTCGAGGGAAAATCAATGAAGCCTGTCCAGTCTCTCCTCAAACCTAAACCTTTCCATTTCAGGCAATATCCTGGTGAATCTCCTCTGCACCCTCTCCAGTTCTTCCATGAGTATGCCAACCAGAACTGCTTATTGCATCAGTGGCCTAACCAATGCTCTATAAAGTTTCAACAAGACTTCACTGCTCCGTTTTCTACCCCACCCCAGGTTAATGAAGGCAAGTATCCTGTTTGCCTTCACCACCCTGTGTGCTGACACCTTCGAAGGCCTATAAACTTGTACACTAAGGTCCCCTAAATATCTCAGTACTCCCTTGGGGCCTAGCATTCACTGTGTAAATCCTTCCCTTATAAGGCTTCTCAAAATGAACCTTACACTTATCGGGATTAAATTCCACCCAATTGCTCTGCCCACTTTACCTGCTGATCAATATCAGACTGTAACCGGAGACCATCCTCCTGATTACCAACATCACCACCAACTATCGTGTCATCTGCAATCTCACTAATTATACCTTTGTCATTCACATCCAAGTCGTTAATGTACATAACAGAGAGCAAGGGTCCCAGCAGCAAACTCCGAGGTACACTGTTGGCTTCCAATCACAAAAATACCCTCCCCACCTTCACCTATGCCTTGGATGCTTTAATATTAGATTAGATTAGATTAGATTAGATTACTTACAGTGTGGAAACAGGCCCTTCGGCCCAACAAGTCCACACCGCCCCGCCGAAGTGCAACCCACCCATACCCCTACATCTACCCCTTACCTAACACTACGGGCAATTTAGCATGGCCAATTCACCTGACCTGCACATCTTTGGAGTGTGGGAGGAAACCGGAGCACCCGGAGGAAACCCACGCAGACACGGGGAGAATGTGCAAACTCCACACAGTCAGTCGCCTGAGGCAGGAATTGAACCCAGGTCTCTGGCGCTATGAGGCAGCAGTGCTAACCACTGTGCCACCGTGCCGCCCAATATCTCAAGAGCTATTGTCCTGATACCAGTTTGAGGAATGCCACAAAAAAACCTTCCTAAACACAACTGTTCACCTCCACCATTTCCTGTTAACTTTGTGCCCAGGTTGCCATTGACTCACTTCAATCCATGCTTTGATTATGCTCACCGCCATTATACAGCAGGAGAAAGCAAGGTCTGCAGATCAGAAAAGCGTGGGGCTGGAAAAGCACAACAGGTCAGGCAGCACCTAAGGAGCATTAGAGTTGATGTCTCAAGCATAAGCTCTTCATCAGGAATGTGGGGCGGAGGAAGGGAGCAGTGAGATAAATAGGAGGGTGGGGATGGGGCTGGAGGTGATGTAGCTGGGAAGGTGATAGGTAGATGCAGCGAGGGGATGGGTGGGTGATATTGATAGGTCAACAGGGAGGGTGGAGTGGATAGGTGGGAAGGAAGATGGATAGATACGACATGTCAAAAGTGCAGAGTTGGAGGGTTAGATGAGGTGGGGGGAGGGGAGAGTAGTGAAGTCAATGTTGATACTGTGTGTTCAAGGGCCCCAAGACAGAAGAGGCATTCGACCACTGGTCATTGGGTGGCTTAGATTTGGCAGTGGAGGAGCCCAGGACTTGCATGCCCTTGGAAAAGTGGGAGGGGGAGTTGAGGTGGTCGGCCACAGGTGAGTGGGGTTGTTTGGGGTGTGTTCCCCAGAGATGTTCCCTGAAATGTGCTCCAAGTTGGCATGTATCTGGAGATTAGTGGGGTGGAAGGTGAGGACCAGGGGAAGTTCTATCCTCATTGCGTTTGGAGGGATGGGGTTTCAGGGCGGAGGTACGGGAAATGGAGGAGGGCATTAGTGATCAGCACATCTCTTCCATTTCCTGCATCCCTCCAACTGCAACAAGGATAGAACACCACCTGTCCTCACCTTCCACCCTACTAATCTCCTGATACAGTGGATTATCTTTCGCCATTTCCGCCACCTATAATCAGACCCCACCACCAGAGATATATTTCCTTCTCCTGCCGCAGAGACCATTCCCTCTGTGCCTCTCTCTTTCTCATTAGGTCCACGTGCCCCATCCCCCCCAACCACCCTCCACTCCCAGGACCTTCCCTTGCCACCTTACGAGGTGTGAAACCTGTGCCCACACCTCCCTCCTTACCTCCGTCCAAGGATCTTGTCACATCCGGCAGAGATTTTCCTGCACATCCAAACACCTCATCTACTATGTCTGTTGCTCTCAATGTGGTCTGCTCTACATTGGGAGACAAGATGCCAACTCGCGGAACATTTCAGGGAACATCTCTGGGGGACACTCACTAAACAACCCCACTGCCCTGTGGCCAACCACTTCAACTGCCTCTCCCACTCTGCCAGGGACTTGTGAATCCTGGGCCTCCTCCACTGCCAAATAAATCACCCAACAACTAGAAGAACAACAATTAACCTTCCGCCTACGGACCCTATAACCACACGGCATCGACACTGAACTTCACCAGTTTGCTCATCGCCCCTCCCCCCACCTCATCCCAGATCCAACCCTCCAACTCAGCACTACCCTCTTGAACTTTCCTACCTACCCATCTTCCTTCCCACCTATCTGGTCCACCCTCCCCTCTGACCTATCACTATCACTTCCAACCTGCACCTACCCATCGCCTTCCCAGCCACCTTAGCCCCACCCTCACCCTCTGATTTATCTCTCAGCCCCCTTCCTCCGCTCCCGCCCCACATTTCTGTTTTAGAGGCGATCTGTATAATGAACGGGGAGTGGTCAGCTCCCTAGCTGAGCAGTTTAGTTCAATCCAGAACTAGTTGGGAGCTCAACAGTGAACTGTGTGGAAACAAACACTCTCTCTCTCTGCCCTAACTTCAAGAGGATTTGCTTATTGGGACTGTTGGTTATATTCACAAACAGCAAAATTAAGTCTAGCTTGGATAGACTGAGTTCTGTAGGGGTCCTTCATTCTGTTCTGTGTGTTTCATTGCGTAATTGTGTGAATGAAGTTTTGGTCTGTTTTAAAACCTGGTAGTTAACCTCACTAACGTAATCTGGGTAATTTTCACTGTACACTTACCAAAACAAATTGCAAAGTTATGGTGTGGGCTGCCTGCCTAAGAATGTTTTGGGTGGTCTGGCCTAGTCCATAAACACTTCAAATGCCTTCTGAAAGTCCACATACATCACATCAAAAGCACTGCCCTCACCCAATCCCTCCAAACCAGAGTCAAACAAATCAGTTCAATATAATTTGTCAATAATAAGTCCATGCTGACTTTCCTTAATTAACCTATAGTTGCACAATTGATGATTCTTTTTATTCCAAATATTGTTTTCTACAAGTTTCCCCAACATCAAGTGGCCTGAAGTTGTGGGTTTTATCCTTCTGTGAACAAAGACATAATATCTGCAATTCTCCAAATCCTCTGGCACCACACCTATACCTAAAGTGGAGTGGAAGATGTTGGCTCGAGCCCCTACAACCTCTTCACTGTCCTTGGGTTCAGCTCATCAAGTCTCAGTGCTTTATCAACTTGAGGTACAATCAACTGTTCCCTAGACTTAGAAAGGGCAATGGATACAAGCAACAGGCATTGATGAAGCATTCAAATATGATCACGCATACCAAGTATACAGGCTGCTTTGTCAACTGGTGGAAAGTAAAGCATGTTGTGAAATATGTGACGTCAGATTTCATGATAGCAGGAGGTCAGAATGAGGCAATTTAGTTAGTAAATTAAGAATGTTCCAGTTACTGGTCAATGATTACTTGCAAATGATGATTCTTGATAAAGAACATGAGGTGGTAACTCAAAGGCAGTGATGAGTACTAGAACACTTGATAGAACCTGTAACACTCTCCCAGGTCAAGGAAGCCACAGTTAGATGCAAGATTACATGGTTTTTCTGCAGAAAAGACACACTGAAGTCATGAGCAATGCTTTCCCATTTCCTACATCATGCTGCAGTCTGTTCTGAATCAGATAGCCAGGTTGGTCCAGTTCCAAGGGCAGTCCTCTACTATCCGTTCACATCAAAGAGCAACTACATGGTGACTTCAAACATAAGCCATAACGGTGAGGGAACGGCTGAACAGGAAGAACAACCTTCACTTCTAAAGCAATTCATTCAACCTCCTATCACCCCAAAGTACTTTATATCCAATAAACTATTGTTGAAAAGTAATCATTGCTGTAATGTAGGAAATGCAGCACTCAGCATGCCTCGCAAACAGCAATGAGGCTATGGCCAGATGCACTCTAATAGTAAAGTTGGTGAAAAGATAAACATTGGACTTCTCCCCACGAGGGTGTTAATGTCTCCCCTAACAGCATCAACCTCGGGTTTTATGCTTAAATTCCTGAGTAAGCCCACAACTTTCTGACCGTGAGACAACAGTGCTAACCACTCAGCCATGTTTAGGCTGAGGCAAACCCACAATGCCAGAGTTAGAGGGCTCTTATCCACACATTTCACCAAAATGCCCAGAGACACCAAATGCAGACTGAATGACTGCTGCACAGAAGATCTCCTCTCATTTGTGAGCATTAACCTAAATTTCCATAGGTTTGTACTTGGATTCTCATCCTTACTCAATCTGATATATCTAACCTCAGCCTGCTGCACCATCCCAGTGAAGTGCAACGCAAGCTTGATAAACAGAATGTCATCTTTTGACCAGGCACTTCACAGCCTTCTAGACACAATGGATTCAACAACTTTGAAGGATAAACACTGTCTCACCATTTTATTCTCTCCCCAATGTTCCCATGCTAAACTAGTCCCTGCTGACAGGGCAGCCACTTACAGGCAGCTGTCGGTGCTGCAGTCAAATAAAAATAACCTTGCTGCAATGTGCATTTGGCCCATATCCCTCCAAATATTTCTTATTCAATAACTTATCCAAATGTCTTTTAAACATTGTAACTGTACCCTCATCCACCACTTCCTCTGGAAGTTCATTCCACACACAAACCACTGTGTAAAAAAATAGTTGCTTTTCATATCCTTTGCAAATCTTTCTCCTCTCACCTTAAAAGTAGGCCACCCCTTGTTTTGAACTCCCCCACCCTAGGGAAAACACACCTGCTATTCACCTTATCTATCTCCCTCATTGTTTTATAAATCTCTGTAAGGTCACCTCTCAACCTCCTACGTTCTAGTGAAAAAAGCCATTCATGTTTTCTGTGCCCTATGACTTTATAAACCTCTGAGGTCACTCCTCAACCTCCAAAACTCCAGTGAACAAAGTTCCAGTCCATTTTTAAACTCAAACCCTCCACCCCCAACAACAACCTGCTAATCTTTTCTGAACCCTTTCCAACTTAATAATATCCTTCCTATAACAGGGTGACAGGAACTGCACACAGTGGTCCACCAGAGGCCTCACCAACATCCTGTACAACTTCAACATGATGCCTCAATTCCTACACTCAAAGCTCTGAGCAATGAAGTCAAGTTTGCTAAATGCCATAATTACCCTGTCTGTCTTGGGATGCAAATTTCAAAGAATTATGTACCGAACTCCTAGGTCTCTGTTCTACAACACTACCCAGGGCTTTATCACTAATTGTCTAAGTCCTGCCTTTGTTTGTTTTACCAAAACGCAATACCTCGCATTTAACCAAATTAAACTCCACCCACCACTCCTCAGCCCATTGACCCAACAGACGACTACGCTACCCAATATACACAAAGCCCACTTTCCAGCAGTTGGGCCATAGCCTTCAATTTATGACACTTCAGGTGCTCACCCAAGTCCTTTTTAAAGGTTTGAGGCATCCCACCTCAGGCAGTGCATTCCAGATTCCAACCACTCTGGGTAGAAAAATAATCTTTCCTCCAATCCCCTCCAAACCTCTTGCCCCTTCGTCTTAAAATTATGTCCCCTTGTCATTGACCCTTCAACGATCTCATTTTCAGTTACAGATTGAAAGTGACCGGTAACAAGGATTAGAGGGAACATGAGCAAAAACCTTTTCACTAGAAGCTGGTGGGTGCCTGGAAATCAGAGTCCCTACAGTGTGGAAGGAGGCCATTCTACCCATCAAGTCCATACCAACCTCCCAAATAGTATCCCACTCAGCCGCACACCCCTACTGTATCCCTCTAACCCTGCATTTCCCATGGTGAACCCACTTAACATATGCATCCCTGGACACTGCAGGGCTATTCAGCATGGCCAATCCACCTAACCTGCACATCTCTGAATTGTGGGAGGAAACCTACGCAGGCACAAGGGGAATGTACAAAGTCTGCACAGTCGCCTGAAGGTGGGATTTGAACCCAGGTAGCACTGTGAGGCAGCAGTGGTAACCGCTGAGCCACTGTGCTGTCTAGTTTTGGCGGTTCAAGCAGAAATCCTGTGGCCACCTGTCAAGCACAGCCACAGAGCAGGTGCTGGGAAATGGTATTCAAGTGAATGGTTTGTGCGGTTCCTCCGCACCATCCTGCTGCCTGGTGGACGGTGCCAACATTTGATGCATAATCAAAAACAGTGTCGCATTTATTCATGTCATTTGGCCCTGCCAGCGAACAACGTGCTTAAGTAAACAGTGAAGTATAATCCACAGATTCCAACATTTTTACATTCCAGAAAGATGTTGCAGACACAGTGGGCTTAATGGCCCCCTTCTGTACTCTAACCTATTCACAGGTCCAAAGGCCACAGCCCTGAAAAGTTGGCTCCATTTCTCTCTTCCCACAGATGTTGCCAGACCTCCTGAACATTTTTCACACTATTTTTAAATTCGGATCTCTGGCATATTTTGCTTTTGCATTGCTGTAGCAGAAATTAATTATTGATCACCAAGGTAGAGTAACATTCAGCAGCTACAAGCATCTCTCGCATTTACGTTCCCACCACATTGCTGCGAGGTTATTTTTATTTTACAGCAGCACCAACAGCTGCCTGTAAGTGGTTTCCCCGTTGGTAGGTATTCAGTAATCTAAAACTCCCACTGACCTTCTCTTGGCAGCAGTGCTCTGTGGTCCTCCATGACCTGCCATCAGAACCACCTCCTCTGTGAAGAGGGAGCTAGGGAGGCAACTTTTGACACTACTCACCCATAAACCCCAAGTGAAAGCAAGGAACCAGCTCAATATGAAAGGCCACCTCAACCACGAGGTGAAAAACATTTCAGAAGCAATGATGCCGGCCACAGTTGAATAGCTCACCAAAAGGCAATATAAGCAAGAATGGATGCACAGAGGCCAGTTGCCAGTCCGTGCAACTTTACACAGGATAAAGTGAGGGAAACAACAGCAGCAGTTAAACAGGCACTTAGCAGTACAAAGCTTGACTACTGCTCTTAAAAATAAACATGGTTAAAGCTTTTCAGCTTACACTCATCAGGACAGAATTGCAAGAATACTACATCATCTGGCACTTGTCAGGACAGAATTGCAAGAATGCTAAATTTCAAAGGAACCAAACAATGTAGTTTGGCGTTCTTGCCGAGTGCAATATTAATTGTCTTTCTGAGATGTAGTATTCTTGCAATTCTGTCCTGACAAGTGCCAGATGAAAAACCTCACAAGCCCATCTCGTTCTTTCAGCATTCTCAAGAGCAGTATTGTTTTGGAACTTCCTCCGCACCATCTTGCTAACTGGTGAACGGTGCCAACATTTGATGCATAATCGAAAACAGTGTTGTCTTTATTCAGGTCATTTGGCCCTGCCAGCGAACCGCGGGCTTAAATAAACAGTGAAGTATAATCCACAGATTCCAACATTTTTACATTCCAGAAAGAAACGAAAGATTTATCCCAACAGAAGAGATCACAAATTGAAGTCAAGTCAACAACGATAAGTTGATTTTCTATATCAAAATGTAATTTAGGGAGCTTAGTCGAAACAGAGTGGTCAGTACCTGGGTTGAACAAGAAAGAAGGGGATGGTGTGGATCAATCGATCTTGCTTCTGTGGGGGATGGCAATGACCCCAATGACTCCTGGCTTCCTGGCTGCTCTGGTGAAAGGGCATCACTGCTGTCTTCATCAAACGATGAATTGTCTGCCAAGGCAGAGTACGGCACATGATTATCTGTGGGAGAAAGTGCAACAACACTACATTAACAACTGGGCAGGGAAATTAATTTCCTTTGCGATTGATTGCCCTGCACACTGACAGAAATTACACTCACAAACATCAAGCCGTCACCCCAGCCATTGAAGGCAGCTCTCCTCTCAGTCCAGGGCACCTTAAAAATCAAAGAGTGCTTGGCCATGCAGTAAGATCACTTGATCCAAATCAATCCAGTCAATACACCTTGAAGTACAATCCAACAAATTCAACAATATTTATTGTTTCAGGAATTTAAATGGCACGGTGACTCGGTGGTTAGCACCACTGTCTCACAGCGCCAGAGACCCAGGCTCGATTCTACCCTTGGGGGACAATGTGGAGTTTGCACATTCTCCCTGTGCCTGACTGGGTTTCATCCAAGCGCTCCAGTTTCTTCCCTCATTCCCAAGATGTGCAGGTTAGATGGTATGGTCATGTTGAATTGCCCGTAATGTCCAGGGATATGTAAACTAGGAGGGTTAGCAATGGGTAAGGCAGGATGACAGGGATAAGGATAGAATCTGGGTGGGATGCTCTTTGGAGGGTCATTTTAGGCTCAATGGACTGAATGGCCTGCGTCCACACTAGGGATTTGAAGAATTACTAAAAGCATCAAAGCTTTTACAAAACTTCATTTAGTTCTGCTGTTCATTAGTCTGCCTGCATCAGCTTGGGATATAAACAATGCTCTTGTGCCAATTTTCCATACAAGCAGAACCACAGTTATTCCACTTCAGCTTTCTTCCCTGCACTCCAGAGCGCCTTGCTCTCAAACTTGCGATTCAGTGCCTGGAGATCTGAAAGCACTCTAACTTGGGACTTCATGAGGCTTCTCTCACAATGCCAGCAGCATTACCACCAGCGGCTTCTTATTCCCACTCCATTCCCACCCTGCGCCTACTCAGTCCCGTTCCCATCAATGGAATCTCCTAGGAGAGGCAAATTACAAACACACTGAAAACACCAAATTGGACTGGAAAAGCCTGACTTTCTAAAGTCACTCTGAGAAGTGTGTGCAAATGCAAACAATACCTCAAATAGCAGCAATGGCTCACTTCAGTTTGGAATGCTATCCTGAAAGAACAGTACAGAAGACTTTCTCACTCAAGACTGTCACAATCAATAGAGAGTTCGTGAATTGCAACTCATTCTACAAGCATTTTCACTGTTGCAAATGAAAACAGGTTCATTGGGATTTTTTGTTTTTATTAAATTCTTTCAATTTTACCTCACCTGTTGCTGTCAACATGCTTCACAACAACTTGGATTTTATAGAGCACTTGATAAAATGCTGTTTTGGCAGAGCATGTTCTCACAAAAATGACATTGAGCCACATGGCAGGAAAGCTTAGTCACAGAGGGGGTTTTAAGGGGCAATAAAAGGGAGGAGAGAGGCACAGAGCCACAGAAGCTCTGCACATTTCAAAGCTCAGGGTCTAAGGCAGCTGAAGACATGGGAGTGGAGATGAGCAAGAGGTTAAATTTGCAGAAGTACAACAATCCAGGGTCATTGCATGGCCAGGAACAATCAATCAATCAGATACAGGGCAGGGTGAGACCACAAAGGGACTTGCAATCAAAGGTTGAGGATTTTAAAATCAAATTTCTGCCATTACAGTATCAACAGCCCATTAAGTGAACAGTTTTAAACAATGAAAGGCCACCTTAAGACCAGGCTACATTTAATCAGCCTCTATTCTTTGAGTTGCCCAATTCAGTGTGGAACTTGGGACTGCACTAGACTAAAACTAGATAAAATGCCAGTGATTGACTGCCCTTTCACTATAAGGGATTAGTCAACCAACAACCATCTATAAACATCGCAAGTGGTTGAAAACGAAGGTGACATCTACCAAGGGACTGCTGGGGAGTGTGGCCATGCTCACTCAAAATATCACAACTCTCCTCGCCATCTGTAATGCAGAATTTTAAATATACAAAAAAAACCCCACAAAAATTGAACTTCACAACCTAAACAACAACAAACACTGCAGTCCAACTGAACACCAAGTGAAAAGGTCAGGGAGAATATTTCACCTCATTTCCAATCCTATACTGTTTCACACATATTGCTTGCCAGATCCATATCTGACAGTGCCTAGGTTAATATGGAAATATCCGAAATAAGCGATGAAAGCTTTACTTCCTGGATTTCGATGCCCACTTAAGATGAAGGATGCTCAGTGTTGGGGAACAGAGCATCTTCTTGTTTAGGGGCATAGCGAGTTGGGAGTACTCCAAGGTCAGGTATAATGGAGCCACACCTAGAATAAAATTCCTCAAGCTCAAGTGAACTTGGCAGCTCTCTGCTGCTTTCCCCATTTAAATTTTGAGAGCCTGGAGCTTTGGAAAGGATCAACTCAGCACCAACTACTCAATGATAGGTTAGGGCTGCAAGCACAGTCAGCATGTGATGTTCACAAATTAACACAAACACACACTCTTAATTCATGGTGAGTAGAGCTTCATGGTGCATGACTAGGAAAGGGAAGGAGTATATCTCTCTGCACCACTCTGCCTCTCAAACTTAAAATCTTTTTTGATAAGTGGAGAGCAGTAATTTGAGGATGTTTATGAATAGAATCACACGCACAGGCATTGTACTGGGAGCTAATTTCTGCTTCAAGTATGTGTGAATCAACATCTGACCTGAATCCATGCCCAATGGGCCTTGGTTGCTTGTGTTAAATATAATACCGTGGGAGGCAAGGTGTCTGAGGGCAATGGGTTACAACAATGAGATCATAGCTGTGCACTGTGCCAGAATGACCAAACGGGACAAACCAGGAATTGGCACGTAGCACATCACAAACATCTCCCTTGGTATGACCCATCCTGTGTTCAGTGTACAGCTTTGAATGACACTGCACTGGCTGAACAGATTGATAGAATGCAGTTATTTCCTACCCACAGTAAGCAATGTTACAAAATGATGCATAAATATGTCAGATAAGCTTCCAGTTCCAGTCCAACAGACTTAGAGTACGAAGGCAATACAAGGGGATTGATCTTCATCTTTGGGATAGTGACAAATTTCTTCTTCAACTCTCAAGAAATTAGTACTACTGGAAAAAAATCACAAGAACAAAGAGAGTTTGGCTACCGTGGGGCAGAAACAGAGCAAAAGACTGCAACTAATTGGGCTGATCTTTCAACAAGCTGAAACAGGCACAATGAGCCAAATGACCTTGCTCTGTGCTGTACACTCTTAGGATTTGTCACTTTGCACATTCTTCTTTTACATGTCACCTGGACTCAGAAGTAAATTGCATCAAGATTTCAACAATGCTGCCTTGTTGCAGTTTAATATAAAAGTCAGTTGTCAAAAAACAAAGGGTAACATTTGAAGTTGCTCCATTTAACATTCTGGAACTCTCCATTAGTCATCAACTCTAGATTGCTGTGTTTCAGTTTATTTAGAGTTGTAGAGTTCTGTGCAGCACAGAAATAGACCCTTCGGTCCGACTCATCCGTGCCGACTCGATATCCTAAACTAATCTAGTCCCATTTGCCAGCACTTGGCCCACACCCCTCTAAACCCTTCCTATTCATGGATTCATCCAGATACCTTTTAAATGTTGTAACTGTAGCAGCCTCCGCAACTTCCTCTAGCAGCTCATTCCATATGTGCGCTACCCTGTGTGTGAAAAAAGTTGCCCCTTCGGTCCCTTTTAAATCTTTCTTCTCTCACCCTTAAACCTATGCCCTCTAGTTTTGAGCTCCCCTCCCCTGGGAAACAGACCCTGGCTATTCACTCTGTCCATGGCCCTTATTTTATAAACCTCTTTAAAGGTTTCTCTTAGCCTCCAATGTTGCAAGGAAAACAGCCCCAGCCTGTTCAGCCTCTCCCCTATAGTCCAAACCCTCTAACCCTGGCAACGTTCTTGTGAATCTTTTCTGAACCCTTTCAAGTTTAACAACATCTTTCTTACAGCAAGGAGACCAGAACTGAATGCATGCTTTTTAAATAATTTTTGTTTGGCAGTGGGGTCACTGGCAAAGCCAACATTTGTGCTGATCAACCTTCTCAAATCAGTGCAATCTATTTTTTGTAGGTACCCCCATGGAGCTACTGGAAAGGTAGGTCCAGGATTTTAACCCCAAAAGGATGTTAGCGAGCCAGACAGATGTTTTGACAATTGGACAGTTTCATGATCACCATTACAGGCATTCTTTCAACTCTGAATACAATAATTTACACGCTGCCGTGTGGAGATTTGATCCCTGGTCCCTAGAGCATTAATTAACCTGAATCTCTGGGTTGTGAATCCAATAACATTACCATTATGGTACTGACCCCTTGTATATGGATAGGTAGAAGTTACTCAGAAAGTATGACTGTTCCCTCCTCCATTATACTACCCACTAAATGACAATACACTACCTCCAAGCTCAATAATAAGTAGCATGTTTGTTCTATTAAAATAGCAGCATAGGGGCATTGTGCTGGACTAGTAACCTATAGGACCAGGTCAATACTCCAGAGTTGAGAGTTCCAATTCCACCATGCCGGCTGTTAGAATTCAAGTTGCTGCATATACTTGATTTGGAGGCGCCTGTGTTGGATTGGGGTGGTACCTGGAGGAGGAAAGCTAGTGCTTCCAAATAAACCTGTTGGACTATAACCTGGTGTTGTGAGATTTTTAACTTCGTATGTACTCGAGTAATAATCGCTCTCATATAAAAGTCAACACCCTATTTTTGGCCAAATAACCTGGAATTTTCCAAATATCTCATATAAAGGTTGACCGTTGTTCTTCACAGATAACAGATTGTTTATGAGTCAGTGTGTCAACTGTCACGTCCCGCTCCAGCTTTCCAGTCTGCCGGTTGCTCCTCTCGCTCCCAGTCTTCCGGTCCGCTTGCTGTTGTCTTCCGCTCTGGGTCTTCACAATTATCATAATTCATTTTGTTTTCTTTATCCATTTAGAGACCAGTTGGGCGTCTGCTAATGACACGGTATGAATTTTGACAGGCATGAATTTCCGCCCCTCAAAAATAGTATCCATGTAATAGTCGACCCCCATAATTTAACCGTAAAAAGTAGTCAAAAGAAAATTGACTATTACTCAAGTATATCTGGTAAATTAATGAATAAACCTGTAATATAAACCTTGCTTCAGTAATAATGAAGTTACTACCAACTGTTGTAACAAAAATCCAATTCACTAATGTTTTAGGGAAGGAAATCTACCGTCTTCACCCAGTTTTGTTTACACATGACTCAGATCTACAGCAATGTGGTTGACCCTTGATTGCCCTCTGATATCGCCCATCAAGCTATTCAATTATACCAAACGGCTACGAAACAGACTGCAACAATTTGAGTTGGCAGCTCACCATCATCTTCTCGAGTCAGGTAAGACTGACAGTGAATGCAGGCCTGGCCAGTGACACCCACATCCCATGAAATAAAGAGAGAAAAAGCTGCTGGGTATAAGTAATTTGGACAACATGGGGCAAAAACAATCAAGCAGTGACAAATCTAGAAGATGATTTTTCAATGGACAGCATAATGCCAATGTGCTTTTCAAGAAACTGTAGACTGAAATGAGAAAGAACTGCTTTAAAAAAAAAGTGTTTTAAAAGGGTGCTGCAGTTTTGAAAAGCAAGCGACCTGATAGCCATGACATGCATCGTAAATAACTGTTCAAACAAGCAGTCATTGAAATTTAAGTTGCTGAGGGTGATGTACTGCTAAAGCTCGCAACAACAGTAAGTAGATTGGTCTATGGACTAGTGACCAGTTATTGATGACAGAGACCTTTGTCTGTCAGCAACTGAGAGACTGGGTCTTGGATAGCTGAACCTCTTGGAGCTGGGACAAAGTCAGAGAAAGAGAGAAGCATTCAGTTCTTTCTCAGCTGGGGACCAGTCTCTCTGTTCTCTGCAGACAAAACCAACTTTAATCCTGAAGAAAAGCAGTTTATGTCCTACAATAATTGTTGTAAACTGTGGTGGTTTTTTGATTGAGAAGTCAGAAACCTTTTATAAGTGAACTGGGCACTCTTAGCAACCTTCTTTCTGAAGAAAGACAATTGAAGCATCAGGCTGGCCAGCAGTAGAATCATAAGGATAACCTCAACAACAGAATTTAAGAACAAAGACTACTAAAACTGACTTTCCCAGCTACCCAGAACCTATTTTACCCTGTTTGTCTAACTGTCTGTGAGGGATTAGAGTTTGAATTAATTGTGATATATGCCAACAGTTTATTACTGTTACCCGGGGATGGTCTAATTACTTATAATAAACTCATTTTTATTTCAAATACAAACTACGGCTGTGATTTCTATGAACGACAGTCCGAAAGTCAGATAAATTGGGGAGCTGTGCGTAATTTGTAACGTCTTTTAAGTGTGTAACAAGCCAGAATAGCAGGGTATGATTTCCAGCACACTACCCAAAGTGAGGTGTAACAAGATCAAAAGCTGGTTTGATTCCCAAGGGAGCACACATTGGGCCTGGGCTCACCAAATTTCACAGTAGGTACAGATAATTTGGTATGGCACCCGAGTGTTGCCCGGGGTCACTGTGTGGGCGGCATGGTGGCACAGTGGTTAGCACTGCTGCCCCTCAGTGTTATATTAGAGCTTTCCAATAAAGGCATTTTTCTTTTGCCTCAGTGTCAAGCCCCTTCCTTCCCAAGCATCCAGCCATCGGGGCTTGACAGTCGGAGACAACGTGGAGCCATGTCACTTGCCCATCAATCCAGCTAGATGTGCTCAGTACGAGTCAGCACAGAAAAACCTCTGAATTTCCTTCCCCTTCCTCAAAAATTGACAGCTACTGAGGGACGTTGTCTCATATCAGTCAACTCTAGAAAGATAAAACATATACCTTGATGTGATCACACCTGGTGACTACTGAAGAAAAATAGGAAGAGGAACAACAAGAGAATTATACTGCAGCTTTACAAAGCAGCTGACAGGTATGGTGCATTTACTAAAATGGTTGGTCCACACTCACCTATGATGGCCTCTTTTACGCTGGAGTCCACTGGAAGGATGTTCTTCTCCACCAACTCCATGGGGCCAGGCCGCTGGGCAATCTTCTCATTCAGGTCGTCAGCTAGCCGTGCCCGCTTCAGCTTCATCTGAGTGGCTTGGAGGGAGGGCTCTGCCGAAGTTTCTGCAGGACATCGGGATGTACCCAGTCAATTCAATCTGCATTTAGTACTTTGATACTTTAACAGCTCAAACTGGGATCGAACGCAACACTTTCATCCTTCAGAAAAAAATTATTCCTCATCTTCAATCTCCAATCCGCTCTCTCAAGACAGACATTGTAATAGGCAAGAAAATATTAGGGGGCGGGGGGGAAAACCATTTCCAGATTTTCACCTGCATCCAACCACTTGAAAACCAGTAAAACCATAATTGAATATCTCCACCTGGAGTCCAGGCTGGGTCTGGGAGCTCACTAACTGGGGAACAATGGGTATGGATTTGCTTCTTTGCCATGCAGGCGCTGGATGGCTGAAACTGAAAATGCTGGCAATGTTCAGTGAGCCTAGTAATACAGAGAAAACAAGTCAACATGAACTTTGTTTCTCTCTTTAACCTGAGATGGTGAATCTTGTGAAATTTGTTGCCTCAGAGGGCTATGGAAGCCAAGTCATTGAGTGCCTTCAAAACAGAAATTGATATGTTGCTGATTAGTGAAAGGATGAAGGGTTATAGGAAGAAGGCAGGAGATTAGGATTGAGAAACATACCAGCCATGAGCAAGTCTGGGGGAGCAAACACAATAGCTCGAAAGGCCTAATTCTGCTTCACATTTAATGGTCACAGACGCTGCCAGACTTGCTGAGCACCTGCAGCGTTTTCTATCGTTTAACTCTCTATCTCACCACCTGCAAACTTTGGCAATTTCTTTAAGCGAGCGCTCTGGAGTATAACTGTGTACAAATCGCACGTGCCATTCATTCTCTCCAGCCTAGTCATGGACCTAAAAGTCTAAAACTTTGATTCATTGGTCTAGAGATTTCTGAAGTGTAAATCAGATGTAATCGGTCAGAATCTTAACAACTTAGCCCTTTTGTTGTTGCATCCTGTTGTAGCTTAGGACACTTTTGCATTCTTCTTATCCTTAGCAAACCAACTATACTGCTCCGTCCTTGTACATCAACTTGCAATCCCACTTGACATCCATAATTGTGATTTTGCTTTAACAAGAGACTTTCTATTATTGCAAATATAGCCTCATGTAATGTCAGGATCATAAACAAATCTGACCTTTAATATTAGATGCTAAGGCACAGTTTATATTTCAGCTTTTCTTTAAAGAGAAAAGTGGATTATGTTGAATTGCAACTTAATCCTCTGTATATGATTATGAAACCAACAGCTGTTCACCATTGTAAGAAAGTTCAGATAACAGGGGCATGCCCAATGTGAGGAATTTAGGATGTGAGGATCTTGTTTACTCCAAGGATAACAGTTGCTGAGGAAGTTACCAACGAAAGTCAAATGTGTGAACAGGTTTGTGGATATTTCGACACATTCTCGCATGGAAAGGGAGCAGAGATCTGGGCTGGAAAGGTAACTGCAGTGGGTCAGAAAGAAACAAACTTGTTGACTTGAATGGCCTTTTCAAATTAAGAACTCTTTATTCTGCACAGGCTGCTTCTGCCAGGACATTTGAGCACAGGGAACACAGTCACACAACATGACTATTCAGCATGAGGTACTTCTCTTTTTTTTAAATTTGCTTTCACATCCAAAACCACACAAGGGTTGCAGAGTATAATAGTTTGTGGGAGGCAAGAGCTTCCAATTCACTTGTCGTCCTGTTTGAAATGTTAAAGACAGCTATACACTGCAATGTCAACCTTTTATGTCAGTGCAGTCCTGCTGGGCCACTTTCCCTTTGATATTTGCCAGCACACACCTCATCAGCAATGCAGAAGTGCATGTCAACCACTGTCTGCCAACATCTGAGAGCAACTGTTGAATGAGTTACTCTTCACAACTGGTTGCGGTTCATCCCACTGGACCAAGCAGACTGTGCAAATTCCTTGGCTCTAACATCCCTTTCAGTTCAATTCATTTCAGCTGAGCTTAGAGCAGCATCAACAAAAGGACAATGTTGTAGAGAGCATGGCAGGGTATCAAGACAGGAATACAGGGCTCAATCATGTAGCAGTGGGGTATCTCATAGCCCAACCTGACAAGACTGCCGTGGGAACCCATCAGCTCAGAAACGGTTATGTGTTGTAACTTGTTGCTGGTGCATGGTATAAGGAAACGGGGCATCTGGGACCTTGATGAACAGCAGACAAGCAGGGGCTCGCAAAGTACAAGAATCACAATTTCCTGGCAAAATTCAAATCTCTTCTGCGGTCACGCAAGAGGACTTTGAAAACTGGCAATTTTTAAAAATCACCCTTCTCCATACGTGCAAACGATTACATTCAGATGTGCAACCGAGACTTGAGACCAGACTGATGTAATTGGAAGACAGGACCCAGAGCACATTGCTTTGTTGAGCCTGAAGTGATTATGCACAACATCGTAATGTGCACCTCATGCTTACATATATGAGGAAGTTAGAAGGTGACAATGCATGTGGTTCTAACGTCAGTGTTGGAACATGGAGGATATTCCAAGTCCAGGTACACAGAGCAGGTAACAGGCTCCAATGACTCGGAGCAGCTTGGGACACATTTACCTCAGAGAAGCCCAATACTGAGTGGTTAGGTGCACTTACTGAGGCATGAAACTGGGTGGGGTTGATGAAAGACCAAATGCCTAGTGATATTATTGGTAGTCTATGAATCCAGAAACTCAGCTTATGTTCAGGGGACCGGGGTTCAAATCCTGCCATGACAGATGGTGGAATTTTAATTCAAGTTTTAAAATCTGGATCTAAGAACCTACTCACATTTGTGAAATTATTGTCATTTATCACAAAAACCCACTTGGATCACTCATGTTCTTCCGGGAATATAATCTGCCATCCTTTCCTGGTCTGACCTACACGTGACTCCTGACCAACAGCAATGTGGTTGGCTCTTAACTGTCCTCTGGGTAATTAGGGATGGGCAATAAATAGCAACACCCACATCCCACAAATGAATGAATTTTTGAGAAATTGTCTCAGCATTTATTAACAAATCAGTCCAATGCGATGAAAAGATTAAGAAAGAAAGAGATGAACGATTGAAAATAGTAAATTGAACTTGTTAAGAACGAGAAGCAAAAAAGGAAATTGTGGAATGAAGGGGGATAAAATAAACTAAGAAGATAATTTCAAAAGCTACCATTTTAATTTATAAAAACAATTTATAACCTATTCATGATTATGACCGAGATGGATTAGTTTTGCATTATCTTAAAGTGGTCACCAAACCGTTGATTACCAGCCTTTTTCTGTGGGGTAATTAATATTGAATTCCAGCAAGTTCTATAAATAATGATTAAGGGTCTGATTTTGTTTCAGCAAAACAGACAGCTGAGGGACATAAATCAAGCAGCAAGTTCGAGAGATTTGCAACTCTGGCTGAATGACTTGAATTCCACCCACATCCCCTCCCCATTTCCCTGAATTTTCTGGCTAAATTTGACGTCAACATCATACTTCATTAACACATCATCACTTTTCCAACAAAATCTTGCCAGATTTTTAAAAAATTTCCACTCGGTTAACTCTGAAAAGCAAGGTTAACTTTGATGTACAGCTCATAAAGCAAACAATGATGGCTACTCCTCGAAGTGGCTATCATGCGCAGAGCCTCAGCATTTAAAGTTCAACTAAATTTTCATTGCCAAACCTATCGGTTGGGCAATCACTTAGCTGCCACACTACAATTGGATTCATTGCTGTTCATATTCAAACTACAGAGGAACCTCGATTATCTGGCAATTATTCGAATTTCAAATTATCTGGCCAGGATCGGAAGGCTAAACTGCATTATCCAGTATTTGATTATCCGAACATTCAATTATCTGAACAAAATACTCCCCGGCTGTGTCGTCCAGATAATCAAGTCTCCTCTGTATACCAAACTCCTCCATAGCAGTGGGAGGTGGCAGTGTTGTGCTGTCTCATTTGTTCAAATTTTCAACTGATCCACAGCTTCAATATCATTGCAGCATCCATCACACAATCTTACATGGAGGCCTAATATAAAAACAAAGTGCTGGAAAAGGTCAGCAGCTCTGCCAAACTTAGGACCAGCTCTGAAGAGAAGTCCTACTGGACTCGGAATGTTAACTTTAAGTATTTTGAGTTTCTAGGGAGCCTTACCTTCAAGTATGTGCATCCTGACCAACTCTGCTCTCTCCGGACGTGAACGGATCTTTCTTTTCAGATAGTCCTCAGTCTGCATTTTTCAAGAAAATAAAAAGGATTATGTCAAGAATCCAGGAGACTGAGAATGTCAGAATGCAGCACTCATTACAGTGAAGATGGGAAACAATTGAGAGAACACCACTCGTTAGAGTTGCAATCACTTACAATTTACTTATTCAGATGTACGAAGCGAGATAGAAACTCAGACTACAGCTGAGCATTACACCCCCCCCCCCCCCCACCCCCCCACAAGCCCTGTGGGCAAGTCTGCAGACTGAGAAAAAGCACTGAGCATTTCAAATTTTTACATTCAATTTTGAGCGGTCTTTCTTCAGTTAAAATGGGGATCACATTGGAAGCAGACTAAGAGAATAAAGTTACTCCCAACGTTCAGATATCTATCCATTAAACAATAGGTTATCACCACAAATCCAGGTGGAAACTGAGTCCAGAAGTTAAATCTCCAAAGTCTACTGTACTTTTTTTTTTAATTCTAGAAAGACTGACCAGAATTTTTCAATAGCCCATATCACAAGTGGGAGCCATGCAGCAAGCTAGATTATAAAATGCATAGCCCATGGCTTTCCAATAAGTAGCCTTGTTGGTACAATGGGATTTAGAATATCCTACCCAATGCCACCTCAGCTCCTGACTGGGTTACATTTTGTTTTAAGCAAAAACATTAATTTCCAGTCAAAAGCTTAAATACAATTCTATTGGCAAGGGAGAGAGTTTTAAATTTGAATGCACACGGTCATTACCATCTACTGCACAAATATATTTGACAATTTTTAAAGATCTATTGTGATTTTTTTTTTTAAGGTTTGGGGATGCTTTCCAACAGTGACTTTTACAAGAAGGAAGGGTCAATTCTCCAATATTTATTTTCTTCCTTGTACAATTGCTCCTTTAGGTAGATCAGAGGCAAAAAAAAACTTTCAGAGAGGAAGGAGCAAGATTTACATATCTGTGTTAAAGTTGCTTACCCGTGCCCTCTCCAAGCTTCTCCTCTGTTCGTGAAATGCAGCAGGACTCTTCAGAGCTGTAACAACGAGCAAAGTTAAATAGCAGCAACAAGGTGCATTTAAATAAGAGATAGTCATAAATATCATCCAAACATATTTCACATCAGTTGTCATACAATATTTCACACTCAGACACATCAGGAAATGGACAAGAACTGGGCCAAAAGCACAGGTTTTTAGCAGCAGCTTAGAAAGGATGAGAAGGAAAAAAGGCAAGGGGTTTAATGGATAGAATTTCAGAACACAGGGCTGAAGCAGTTGACGTACAACAGATCAATGGAGAGCCAACACCAATCTCAAATGTGCAACAGATTAGAATTGAAGGAGTGCAGTGTTGGTGGGCTAGGATGTCTTAAATACTAGAATGAGAATTCTGAGGCACTGCTGGACCAGGAACCAATTTACATGAGTGAGCGCATGGGAAATGGAGAATGGGTCCAAATGCATATTAGGGCAGAGGCAGCACTTTTGGATACAGGTCAATTTTAAAAGTGGACGGAAAATGGGGAAACCAGCTAGAAAAAGGAATGGAGTAGTCTAATACAAGGCTCTCGGGAGCAGATGAGCTGGGACAATAACATGCAGGTGGAAGCAAGCCGTGGAAAATTCACCTTCATGAAACAAAACTGTTTTCTGAGCAAGATTTTTGTAATTCAATAAATTAATTTGGGTAAGTACAAGGTTTGGAGGAATATGGGCCAGGAGCAGGCTAATGAGACTGGTTTAGTCTGGGAACATGGTCAGCATGGACGAGTTGGACCGAAGGGTCTGTTTTCCATGCTGCATGATTCTATGACTCAGTGCTGATGCAGAGAGGAGAAATTTAACAAGGCAGCTTAAATGTTGCAAACAACGGATTTCAGCCAGCAAGCATCATTATTCCTACAAGCTGGTACCTCCACGTGTTAAAGTGAGGATTTACATGAGCTGCCACTCGTGAAATGTCTAAATGAATTACAGTCAAAGCTTTTTTTCCCCTTTGACTGAGTGAATGGCTCATATATCCAGCATTTCCATTTTATTCATTAATGTCATGTTTAATCACAAACACTAGAAAGGAACAGGACCCACTGTGGGATCACAGCTTTCCTTTTTTTTCCTCAGAGCTTGGAAAGCATTTGCTAAAGCTCAGGGGAGACCTGGGTCAACGCACAGCCACAGTTAGCTGGATGGGCTGCCAGAGGTCAAACTGGTGCCAACAGTATAGGGCTTCGATCACTGTTCTACCTGGGGTGGATGTAGGGCTAGCCTCTCTTCCAGACCTGTGATGGAGGTCATGACCCCAAAGGTCAGCCCTGCCTTTGAGTATTAAACTCAAGAGGTAGCAGAACAAGGATCATACACACAACTTTGCACACCCGAGGATGCAACAACCCAGCGTGCTCTGGCCAAAGACCTGATCGGCCAAATGGTCTATGATTCTATGCTCAGTTTCTAGGAGATCCTCAGTCTGTCGGTAAATAGAACATTTCTGAAGTGAGAAGAAGATACATTAACGGTGCTGGGTTTTAGGATGAGAATGGAGGACTGAAGGGTTGAGCAGTCACAAGGATGAGTGCAATGGCTGTGGGTGAGTGGAAAAGGTACACAGTGGAGTCAAAAGAGTGTGTCAAGGCAGCAATGGCTACACAGGAATCTAAGAAGGAGGAGGAGTTTGCAATAGATACTTTGGGATGCAGCAAATTGGTGAATGCCAATCAAGTCAGACGAAGAGTGGAACTTACTCCAGGCTGCATAGATGGTAGCAGAAGTTTGAACAGTAGTTGTTGTTCAGGGGGAAGATTGTCTTGGCATGGTTGAAGAAATCAAGTTTAATGATGACAGTTGCTAAATGATAGCTGCAGGTGAGGTACAGTTGGCTCCTTTGTGGGGCAATCTAAAACAAGGGGCCACAATTTCAAGCGAAAGAATGGCAGGTTTAAAACAGAGATGAAGATGAAGATGAATGACTTCTCTCAAAGGGTCACGAATCTGTGGAATTGAACATACCAGAGACACCCTGATACTGAATAAGTTTAAAGTGGAGTTAGACAGATTTTTAATTAGAAACAGGTTATGGACTTATGGGGAGTGGGCAGAAAAGTGGAATTCGGTCAATTTGAGATCAGTCACCGAGTAAATGGCAAAGAAGACTCAAGATGCTGAATACTCCCAGTTCCTATAATAGGTTCGCTCAAATCAAACTTTACAGAATGTCACTTCAAAATCCTGTAAATAATTGCAAATGAAAAGGAGAAACCTGACAGTCAAATATGTTAAGAAATCTTTTCTTATGTAATTGTATTAAATCCCTATTACACAGCTAGGGGTATGAATTGAGAACTAAGCTTAGGGGAGAAAATTGAAGAGTCAGGAGACAGTCTTTGACTGGTTACAGTAAACAAGGCAGGTGTCAAAGAATGCAGAACCAAGTCTACCCATGCCACAAGCAGGAGATTGCGTGTGTGGGGTCTATGTCCAAACTCATGTGAAGGGGAGGTAAATGAAATTGATTTTAAAATGTACACCATGCAGCTTTGAGCTCAGAGGCTGCAGTGATTTAACACAATAAATGTTAATTCACCAAGATGTAACTTCTAAATCAAGTACCTCAATTAAGTTAAACTTTAAAACTTCCTGTGAAGCAATTTCAGAAAATCATGGATGGAACGTTTAGCATAATACATTATAGAAATGTGAGAGGAGAGACTTGGCCTGGTTTCATACCAAGAATCTTTTGGTTTCCATTACTCACATGAAGCTTAAACCAAAAAGCTGCTCTGTTCGAGGTGCTGTTTTTAAGAAGGCATGTTAAAGTGAAGCCCTGTTTGCTTTCAGGGAATAGAAAAGATCACAAGGGAACTAGTTCAAGGAAGTGCAAGGGAACCAGGAAATATCCCTGGCAGCCTGGTCAACAGTTATCCCCTAAATGAATATAATAGATTTTGGTTGTTATCACATTGCTGTTTGTGGGAGTTTGCCATGTTTCCAACATCACAACAGTGACTGCATTTCCTGGCTGCTTTTAGGTACAAGTCCTTCTGGGTAGTTCTGCTGGCAAAGGAAACAGTATGGTGTGAATACCTGGTACTCTCAATCTAGAGGCCCATATTATTGATCTGGGAACACTAGTTCACATCATCATAGCTGAAGGAACTTAAATGCAGTTAATTCCAGAATTGAAAACTAGTGCCTCTGATGGTGACCATAGAATTATCATTGACTGTCCGAAGAAAATCTACAACCCTTCCATGGTCTGGCTGACATGCGACTTCAGATCCACAGTAATGCTGTTGGTTAGTAACTGACTCCTGAAATGCACGCTATTCGAATCAGGAGCAATTAGGGATGGGTAACAGATGCTGGCTCTGTATCCCCAAAATGAAATAACAAAAACAAAGTGAATGATTTTACTCTTCAGCTACCTCTCCTTGCACAACATGGAGTCGGGCAAGAATTTCTTCACCTCAAGCTCAACGATACTTTAACACTAAGGCAGGCGAGCTGCTCAGAGCAGCACCGAGGCAGCAATGACACTTCAATCAAGAGATAAGAGTTTGTGCAGTGGTATAGGAAGGATAAAGAAGCATCGATAGGCAATGGATATGAAGGTCACAGTAAAACAGGTCACACAAAAACCACCATATTTACAATTCACCTTCAGGCTTTGAAGAAAGATTTCAGCATGCACACAGGTTTCTGCAAACTTTAGTTTATAAAATGATTCAAACTGCTTTTAAAGAAAAATACCACATCCTTACGTTCAAATTGGTTTCCTGTGAGTCATGTCCAAGTTTGAGAATGCCATCCTTATATTCATAAACCCACCCTCCACACTTAGTGAACAAACTCTCTCATCAAATGAATGAGACTTCCTGTTCCTGTTTGTAATGACTTGCGTATATATTTTTTTCAAACCTAACACAATGCCACTAGATCAAATGGATGTGAGGGCAATCTAGCACCTGCTCTTTATTCACACTTCACAGTGAAAGCCAATCACGACACAAATTTAGCTTAAATGCTCCCGCAGAGGTTCAGAATTTGCACCTGACACTTTCAAAACAGATGCACCCAGACAGGACAGGAATTTCCATCCCCTTTTGTAAGGAGCTTGGAGAGGACATAGCCCCTGAAACAACACCAGCTAGGACAAAGACAGACGCTGAGAGATCTCAAGATTCTTGGGTCTGAAAAGCAACTAGAGATTATCAGAGGAACAGAAGGCAGAGGCAAGGAAGGTAGATTCAGATTGTTTTGAGCAGGAGCAGGTCTTGATTTCAACAAAGCCAACATACAATTTCACAGAATTAAAAACAGTTAAGCGAATGATGAGTTTCATGATCAATAAGTAGTCCAGGAGTTCAAAACAAAATTACCTTCAGCCAATTCAGCATTTGCCATTAAATAGCAAGACGACAACAGGAATGGGTTATTTTGCCAAGTGAGCCTGTTCCACCATTTGCTAAGATCTTGACTGATCTGCTTGCTTTTGCAATAATTAGAAACAAACAGTTCCCACTGCCCATGAAATGCAGTGACAGCTGAGACCCAGAGGTCACAATCTGAGGTGGGAACCCTCTTGGCCCATGGAGGTTCGAGTTAGGAGGAGAGGCTGGATAAGCTGCGGCTTTTTCCCACTGGAGACTATGAGGTTGATGGGGTGACCTTGCAGAGATTTATAAAATTATGAGGGGCATGGATAAGCTGAACAACACATGCAGTTTTCCTCAGATGGGAAATTTCAAGACTAGGGAGTACTTTATTTAAGACGAGAGGAAAAACATTTAAAATAGACCTAAGGGGCAATCATGTGGAATAGGAAGTGGTGGATGAGGGTACAGTTGCAACTTTTAAAAGACACTTGGGTAAGTACATGGATGGGAAATGTTTGGAGGGACATGGGCAAGGTGGGATTTGTTTAGTTTGGGATTATGTTTGGTGTGGACTGGTTGGACCAAAGGGACTGTTTTTGTGCTGTATGACTCCAAGACTCAAGTACACATGGATACATTTGAGGCACTGGGGCAGCTCCAATATCCTGACATTTGTGCATTGCTTTTTGACACCTGATGAATTTTCATACCTGCGTTCCTCATCTCTTCACACCACTTGCCATTTATTCCTCCTATCAACCTGGTACCTGCCTTCCTTGGTGCAGGAGGCTGTTTAATGCTCACTTAATGAGCCAATGCTGGCACAATGGACTGAATGACTTCCTCCTGTACTGTAAGTTTTCTGCAATTCTATTCAACTACATCGGTCTCAACAGGAAAGTCAAACCCCACACTGCCCGAATACCTAAAGTTCAGATACTTTCCTGCAGTGATCGCTGGGTAAGGACAAAGTCCAATTGATTTTCAGCAGTGCATGCTGCCAGCTCAGCCGCAGTGATGTCACTCATCATCCAAGTAACCTCAGGGCCTATGGCATCATTGCTAGAATATCACTTGCTGCATTCAAAGATCAGGATCTCCAATAACACGGAGCAATTCAAAGCAAAAGTTAACTGCATGAACAATAAAATGCTTTCTTTTTACAACTGCTTCTGCAGATTTCACGGAGCTGAGGTCAGGCAGCAAGCCCAGTGCCTGAGTGGGCTGGTGGACTGACCGAAGCTGAGCCCATAGAAAGATGGTGAGGAATTGCCAGAAAGGGGTGACAGAGCGAGTGAAATGTCAGAGCAAAGCGGCAGGTCGGGCTCACATCAGGATAACAAGGAGCACCACAATAACAGCAGTGGGGAGGCAATGACATAGTGGTATTACCGCTGGACTATTAATCTAGAAACTTAGCCAATGTTCCAGGACCTGGGGGATAGTGAAATTTGAATTCAGTGATGAATCTGGAATGGAGGGTGTAATGATGGCTGTCAATCATCAGGAAAAGCTCATCTGGTTCACTCATGTCTTTATGAATAGGAAACCATCCTCACCTGATCTGTCCTACATGTGATTCCAGATCCACAACAATGTGGTTGACTCTGAACTGCCCTCTAGACAATAAATGCTGGCCAAGCCAGAGACATCCACCCTGCGAGTGAATTAAAAATGAAAAACATGTACACACCTACCAGCGGAATGAACGTGGACTTCCTGCTCCAGTTGTACATCAAAGTTAGTGGCCAGTTCTATCACTACAGTGGTAGGAGACATTAAACATATCTTCCTCTCAAATCAAAACACAGACCAATTGAAGAGGTTATGCAGCTGATAGTGAATGGCAGGTAGCCTCATATACTAGGAATTGCAAAAAAACTCTCTGGAGGAGTCGATCCTCCCCAGGGACATGCAGAGACCATTGGTGGGCGACACAAAACGAACATTCATTTGTTTTCTACAAGGTGAATGATTTGTTTCAGTGACCAAAAACTTTCCAGTTGTATTTAATGATTGCAAGGTTCATTCCAAAATTCCCAACCAGGAACTGACAACTGCTAACAAGTCAGCTGGAGATTTTAGAATTTTACTCACTAGGCACAGCAGTACTATTGCAAACACACATGGTTCAAAAGCTAACTTAGCCCATGCAGAATTTTGTATACACTGCAACCAGATAAGAATTAAAGCAAGGTTATAAGAAATCTGGCACTGGCACATTTGGTTTGCTCAATTTAAGCCAACTACAGCGAGCGCTGGCCTTAACTTGTCATCTCAAAGTGTGCCCACACTACAACACAAGAACATAGCACCTTTAATGTAATGGAACTTGCCAAGATGCTTCATTGGGCTGTTCTAAAACAAAGTACAACATTGAGTTGCACAAGGAGATAATAGGTCAAATGATAAAAATCTGATCAAAGTGGTAGGCTTTTAAAGGTCTTGAAGCAGGAAAGCAAGAGAACAAGGCATGGAGTTGTACAGCTTGAATTCTAGAGCCTGGGCTGGGGCAACTGAAGGTACCCAGGGTGAAGAAGTTATAGTCAGGAAAACAACGCGTCAGAATTAAGAGGAACACATATCAGAGGGGTGAGGTAATGATGGAGTTTGTGATAGGGAGGTGACAGCTAAGAAAGGAAGTTGAAAACAAGAATTAAGATGGTGCTTTACAAGGAGTCAGTACAGATCGTTAAGCACAGGGGTGACAGGAGAATGGGACTTACCGCAAGTTCAGAGATAGGCAGAATTTTGGATGAACTCAAATTTACAGGGTGCTATATGCACCATACTTGCAACCAGCACTATTCACTGATAAAAAACACACAACCCTAGCCATTCCCTGAGGTTACTTTTATAAAAACAAAGATACGCTTTGCTGGGAAATTTTGACCAGTCCAAGAGATGTGGGCGCGGAAAATCACCCATTTCATCATTACTCATGATTGAAATCTCAGTTGCATGGTGACATATTTTTCTGTCAAACTCCCTACGTGTTTGTCGCATTCAAACAGACATCAATCTTCAACGGTATGGTTTGTTTGCTGTAAACCTCTGTTGAATGGTGGCAGGGGTTGAGTAGAGTCATAGAGGTGTACAGCATAGAAACAGACCCTTTGGTTCAAACTGTCCATGCTGACCAGATTCCCCACACGCACCACCCTGTGTGAGAAAAAGTTGCCCCTTTCGTTCCTTGTCCTGGACTCCCCCGAACCCAGGAAAAAAGTTTTACCCAATCCACTCCCCTCATGATTTTATAAACCACTATAAGGTTACCTCTCACCCTCCGATGCTCCAGGGAAAACAGCCCCAGCCTATTCAACTTCTCTCCATAGCTCAAACCCTACAACCTAGCAACATCCTTGTACATCTTTTCTGAACCCAGAAGAGAGACCAGAATTGCATGCAATTTCCCAAAAGTGGCCTAACCAATGTCCTGTACAGCTGCAACATGACCTCCCAACTCCTATACTCAACGCTCTGACCAATAAAGGAAAGCATACCAAACGCTTTCTTCACTACCCTTTCTATCTGAGACACCACTTTCAAGGAAATATGAATCTGCACTCAGCAACACTCCCCAGGACCTCACCATTACGTGACTAAGAAAGTCTTGCCCTGATTTACTTTTCCAAAAGGCAGCACCTCACATTTATCTAAATTAAATTTCACTTCAGGACAGGCCGAGCATGTGACAGGTTAAAGCCAATGAGTTCTTTGACATGGTTACATTATAATCATGGAGACATTTTAGTTGCACTTGCCAGTTTTGTTTAATGCTAATCATTCTCTACTGTGCTATGAACTATAACCACACAAACCCCAAAATCACAAAAGTAGCAGAGCTGGACTGTTTGTCCAAACTAATGTTTTTTTCCCAAAGAATAAGGTTACTGCTGCAAGAAACTCCACTCCAGTTTGTAGTTCACACCACAAGGGACATTATGGCGTGAAGTGAGGAGATTCAGCATATGATCTACTGAAATGATTCTCTGCTGTGAACTTTATTTGCAGGCGAGCTAAATCCAAGCAATTTACAACTCACATCAGGAGGGCTCCATTTACATTGACAGATGTCTGAGCAGTACATGTAGGAAGACAGCCAAAGAAGCAGTCTTTGCACAGTACAAACAGGTGAACTGCACCTTCACAACTTAAAAGAAAGCCGTATAACCTGGAAATATAAAGGCATCTGCACTAGGATCTCATGAATTGGATCCCGGCGTATAATCAAAATTAAGACTGCACTAAGCATTAGTTTGACCTGATCTTTGCCATGGGCCTGAAGTGCTTATGGTTTCAAATGGAGTTGACAAGACATGTTTACGTTTCCACTTAATGATGCCAGCCAAAGTAAACTAATTCACCAGCATCCTTCAAAAGGCCGTATGCACTTAACATGAGCAATGTAGAGAATAATGGCGTGTTGCTGAAAAAGCGCAGCAGGTCAGGCAGCATCCAAGGAGCAGGAGAATCGACGTTTCGGGCATGAGCCAGTCTTCGGTCTCATGCCCGAAACGTCGACTCTCCTGCTCCTTGGATGCTGCCTGACCTGCTGCGCTTTTCCAGCAACACATTTTCAGCTCTGATCTCCAGCATCTGCAGTCCTCACTTTCCCCCAATAATGGAGTGTTGGTCAAACAATTGCAACCTTGCTGTACAGCGCTTTTAATTTGAAGCTGTGGAGGTGTCGAACTAACTGTTCACACAGTGCAAAGACCGATTGTATGATTCTTCCCATCATCCTCTGTATGTATGGCACAGACCTCTGCCAGTCTAAATGGAATGCTCCTGCTGTGAGCTGGATTTGAGTTAACCTGCAAATGAAATGCACAGCTGACAATCTTTTCAAATGACGACATGCTCCGATGACCACAGGCAGATGGATTGCAGCAAAATGCAGTCAGCAGCCTTGGAATGTTTCTGCAGTTAGCACACGTTGTTTTAATTTGGTACAATTGGTTTCATTCAGCTTTGGGGGCAGCCATCCTTGCATCAGCGTGAATTACTGGTAGGCATTAGTGACTTCCAGGCAATGCTGAGGAGTCACTAAGAAATGATGTATTACTTAGGAGTTCCTTCCCAGATTAAATTAAAAGTGACTGCATGTGCATAATGCCGCATATATCAGTGCCAGCGATTATAGTGCACAAAAGCTAACCATATAGCAAACTTGGCAAACTGCATTTCTCTTGGAAGTGTTCCAGTTTGTTTAAAATTTACACAATCCACAGCTACAGCCCCAAAATTGGCTTCTCCCCTCAATCTATAAGATTCAATCTTCATAATACTGTTCTTAAGGTTGGCTTAACAGTACCAAAATGCAAACTAATTTGATCTTCAAGGAAGTAATTACTTTATATGCACCCAAGTAGCTTGTTTACGTGTCTGTACAGGGTTCTGATCCAGAAGTCAAACTCATCATAATTATACACTGTGAAGTAGGCAATTCAAGTGATTTATTTATAGCGAAAGAGTCTTGGGGTTACATATAAACAGAGCAGTAGTATGCCAGAAGGGGTAGGTTCCTAACTATGTATGTGGTCCAAGGTGGCAATCTAAAAAGGAAGTCGCAGTCATATCTCTAACATCAAACTTAATCCATCGTATCTGCACTTGTACAAATGTTTGCATCGCAAAAAAATATACAGAACTTCATGCACACACACAGCCAGTTCCCAATCTTTGCATCAGAAAGGGATGACAATTCAAAATGGTGATGACTGTGCAAACATGGGAAGGCGTTGTCAAGGTTTCAAAGGCCAATATGCACTCTGATATCGATGAGAACAGGGCCTAGCCCATCTCAGACCATCAGTCCAAACCTTTAACTAAGAGTCCTTTAAATGCATCTATACTATTTCCTATGTCCTTCTCACAGTGGCAAGTTCCACCCTCTGGTTAAAGAGGTTTCTCCTGACACCTCTGCTCGATCTATTACTGACTTTTTAATATTCATAGCCATTTCCTTGATAAGGCAGCCTCAGCCTGTTCAGTTTTCCCAGATAAATAAAACTTTTCAGTTCAGCTCTCATTCTTGTAAACCAAATCTCACACTTGACTGGCACAAGTTTCATATCATCGAGTGCAATAAATCACAACTGAACAGAAGGGGAGTGTATCAATTAAAAACATCAAAAAATAACCCAACTTCCATTTACTGCAAACTACACTGCATAAATCAGTGCATGAGATGAGCCCATTTCCCCAGCCCCAAGAAAACCATGATTTTGTCCAGATTCAGTGTGTACACCTCAACTCCCCTTCCAGCCATGACACTACCCTCACACGAGGAGGGAATTGCAACTTTTCTCCTCACAAATGCATATTCTCCTTACTGGTACCTTATAACTGATCTGGGCTCAAGCAGGCGGTAACAACTATCTTGCATTGGTGCTTGGGAGCTTAAGACATGCTCATTCTTTCCACCGAGCCCCACATATCATTTTTACACTGAGTGCACAAGTCATTCTGTTTTTGAAGGGAGTTGCCTAGGTATCAAAGGTCAACACTAGCAACATGAAAGGTGCCATACCCCTTACTGAAAAACTCCAGAGTGCTTTGCAGGAGCATGATGCTCAACAATATGAAAAGATATTAGGACTGGTGACCAAATTCCTGATCAAGGATGGAGGTCTTCAGGAGCATCTTAAAAGAGAAAAGACTTGGGTGGGTGGGAACATTAGAAATTAGCACCTAAGGAGCTAACAGCAGAGAGCTTAAAGTCAGACGTGCTCAACATACTCACATTGGAGGAGCAGAGATAAGAAAGTGAAATTAAGGCAAGACTTTCTTGGAAAATTCTCTACCACTTTCAATATTGCTTTGAACAAAGTCCACATCATGATAAAGAATAAAAATGATTCTATTTGAGAGAAGCAGAAGTTAACTTGATGTATTCACTGCATTTAAAATATGTTGCAATGTGTTTTGTTTTGAAAAGCAGCTCTACGAACTGCTCCAAAGTTCCTCATCTCAACAAAGTTACTATGGGAGCTAGCTACAAGTGTTGATACACACGCAGGTCTACCTTGTCACTTAAAACAATTTAACCACGTCCACAGAAATTTGGGGGAATGTGCACCAGAATTTACTGTTTTGAAAATCGTATGACTTCCTGGTATGCTGTCCTCTGATGGAAAATAACTGAAAAATATCCCCAAATTCCCTGAAAGGATTTTTGGTTTTACAAAATCAGGACAAGATAAAGCTTCTCTGGAAAGCAGGGAACTGCATGTAAGTTGCTATATAGCAGTGCCAGTTTGTTCAATAAACACATCTGTATGACACAGGAAACCATATCCTTACAACTTCTAGCAAAATGAACACAGGGTTGACTATCAACCAGTGCCTAATGAGATGGATGGCTGCTATACGTTTGGTAATAGATTCTAAATGAGTTAAATTACCTTTTTTGTTAAATAATTTTTTAATGGGAAGATGAGGAAGTCTGGCAAGTTTGGAGGGTATGTAACAAAAGGCCTGAATATCAACAGGCTTTATTTCAGCAAAGCTATAAATAATTACCATCAGCATTTACTCTATCTTTGGCCTGTGCATCATAGCACAGAGCAGATGCAGATGAAGAACACAAGAATCTCTGACATGCTTCCAAGACCCTCAACTTCTGACATCTTGAAAGGACAAGGACAGCAGCCACTTGGGAACAGCATCTTCAAGCACCCCTCTAAACCCATACATCATCCTCAGTTGGAAATATACTCATCACTCCCTTTGCATGTAGAACCCTGGAACTCCCTATTATTACAAATGTAAAATTGTCATTTTGGGATTGAGACTTCAATTTGGGATAAAATAAAAGGACAATCATTTAAGTTCAGAAGAGGTTAAAATGGGGAAACTGAGCAGGTCAGGCAGCATCTATGAAGAGAGAAACAAAGTTAATGTTGCAAGTCCCGTATGACTCTTCAGAATGAGCCAGACACCTGAGTGACTCAAGTGTGGAAGATATAGGCAGGCCCAGTTGTGCAACTTTGAGACAACAGCATAAAAAATTGCGGTTAACAGTGATGAATAGCCAAGGTCTTTTCCTAAAAGTGTGGGAGTCCAAAACTCGAGGATATAGGTTTAAGAGAGGCAAAAGATTTAAGAGGGACCTAAGGGGCAACATTTTCTTGCTGGGGGTTGTGTATGTATGGAATGAGCTGCCAGAGGAAGTGCAGGAGGCTGGTATAATTACAGCATTTAAGAGACATCTGGTTTGGTATATGAATAGGAATGGTTTAGAGGGATATGGGCCAAATGCTGGCAAATGGGATGAGATTAATTCAGGATATTTGGTCAGATTGGATAAATTGGAGCAAGGGGTCTGTTTCCAGGCTGTACATCTATGATTGTGAACCGTCAAAGTCACAGAAAGGCATGGAGAACGATTGTTTGAAAACAATTACACTTCAAACTACTCACTCTTCCAAAGTTAGAGAGAGAGTTGGGTCTCAAAAATAACTAATCAGCATTTTTACGTGAATATTAGATCCATGTGATTCATGATTCCATGAATATGAATGTCGAGAGAAAGGCTTTCTAAATCTAGGAGAGGCATGAAAATTCTCAAAACCACTGTAGTCTGCCAGGATCCGGGGGGAGGGAGAGAGAGAAAGAGAGAAAGGTTAGAGGCAGGAAGCCCTGAAAATTAACAGCACAATACGGAAGGGAGCTCATACTCAAATTAAAAATACCGAGTTCATGAGGCTTTGAAACAATCTCAATTTTTACAGTGAAGGTGGTGGTCATGTCTGCTCTGGCTCTTCATGTAGAAACTCCTTTGGTTCCATCCTCCTGCCTTCTCCCATTTCTCGCACATTGCCCCCTTTCAGATAATCATCACATTCCCCTTCTGAATGCAATTGAACTTGCCTCAACCATACTCTGGCAGTGCATTCCAGATTCTAAACAATGGTCACATGAAAATAATTCTTATATCACTTTTGCTTCTTTTATTAATTATTTGAACATGTAACTTGGACTACAAGGAACAAGAAACAATACTTCAAGTCTTAAAACATTAAATTTTGTTATGTTAGCCGTTCAGCCATCAACTGAGAGCCTGAATTTCTTTTTTCTATGGGGATCATAACACTGCCGAACATTGTCGATGAAAGGAAACCATGCAAATTGCTATAGTAAACGGAGGAAGGCAATTAGGGATGGGCATAAATGCTGGCTTCACCAACAAAACCACACCCCTCAATCAAATAGTGAATTTCTGCCTCAGTATTATATTTGCTGATCTATAAAATCTACCATACAGCAATCTTTAGTAATGAGTTCCTACTGAGGAAAATTATTTACAATCTCTACTTGGTTATTTAACTTAACCTCTGTAAATACAAAGCATGAAAAAAACAGACAAAAAGAATAGCTTGTGGTGTGTGTGTTTCAGTTTAAGTAACACAGCTCAGGAAAACGTGTATACTCTGCCAAACTTCTAATGAAGTTGGCAATGACAGAATCGCCTCAAATGACTCGACACATCATGAACACAACAAGTCTGACCTATTTGTATTTTATATAAAAATGGCTTTATATACCTCATCACATGAATTGGTCTCATTACAAAGCACAATGAAGCACCATCATCTGTTGTGTTTGAATCTGCTTTGTTTTTATAATAATAGGCCGAAGGTTCAAAGTAAAAGCTGTCGTTAACAGATATGGTTCGAGTCTGGAGGTACATTATTAGTAAGGACAGATCCTAGGCTCCTATTAATAACCTGGGCAACAGAGTTGAGAATTATGGTCAACAGCTTTATAGATAACGCCAGAATCTGTGCAAGGGTTAAAGATAGAGAAATGCAAAATAGTTCAGATGTGTTGGGGTAGGGGGTCATGCAATGGAACAAGTCATGCACATTGGCCACAGCAGCACAGAACACAAGCATCATTTTCGGGGTCTTGTGTTGCAGTGGTAGTGTCTGTAACTCTGGGTCAGAAGGCCTGGATTCCAGTCCTATTTACAACTCCATATGTGCATCAAAACATATCTGAACAGGTTGAGTAGATATATTAATATGATTTGCAGGGAACAATATAAAGCTAGGTTGGGATCAATGAAGCTTTGTGAAAATATAAAAAGTCTGCACTGAAAGCTAAGAGTAGATTTGATGTAGAATCAGATAAAATGTGAATTTAGAACTAGGTTATCAATTAGTAGATTGTCAGAGCATACTTCATATACCAGTCCCAGTTTTAGTAGCCCCACACGATGGGTGATTATGACCGGAGGACAGTAACTGGATGATTTCCAGTTCAAAGAATTTCAGCTACTTAGAAACAATCAAACATAGCAGATTTTTGAGCAGGAGAGGTGGGATATGACCTGACAGAAGTCAATTAAACCATGACAGAGCGAGAATGGTGGAACCATTTGTAATTTATTCCAGTTAAGCAGATTAGAGGGGGCCAGGAAACACGAGCACAGCCTTGTGAATATTTTGCCTGCTAGTGAGATAGATGCTGACTTAACCTTGTAGGTGGAGCGGGACCAATTCTTAACGAGGGCAGAGATACTATGGGCCATTACAGAAAACAGCTAGTCTCTCAGGATTTTCTGGATTGGCTTTGTTTACCAAAGGGGTTAGAGGGCAAATTTCCAGAATAAGTCTTCCTCCTCCTGTCTTTTATTTTACCTTTCCCAGATGCTTACATGGTTATGGAAATGGTGAATGGAGGAGGAAGTATTGATGGTGTGGAGCAGGTCTGATTACAACGCTGGTCTTTGCTGCTCTTACATTCCTTCAATAAATCCAAATATCAAATACCGAGATGAAGAACAAACATTACTGTGGTTGCTTTACAATTGCAGCATGCTCACATTAAAAGCGGTGATACAAAATGCTTCGCCCGAAGCTCTGCAGCAATGGCCCAGAATGTGACGCATTTTATTCCACAGCTTTTCGCATTAATGTGTTGCAGTGATGTGGAATTCACAAAGAATCATCATTATTCAGCACAAGGTTTGACATAATTAGCACACACCAAGGGTGGAATCTACAATTTGAGCCAAATGTAGTGGCTGCTGTGGTTCAGGGCAAAACACAGGAACATCATTAGTGTTTCACTGCATTGCATGAAAGCATTTATTATTTTATTCCTCAAGAAATGAGAGTGAGTGACTTAATGGGCCACTCTGGCATGTAGTTAAGAGCCAACCACATTGTTGAGTCCTTGTAGGCCAGATCAGAAAGGGGCAGCAGATTTCCTTCCTTGAACGACATGAGTGAACCGGATAGATTAAATTAGATTACTTACAGTGTGGAAACAGGCCCTTCGGCCCAACAAGTCCACACTGACCCTCTGAAGAGCAACCCACCCAGACCCATTCCCCTACATTTACCCCCCTCACCTAACACTATGGGCAATTTAGCACGGCCAATTCACCTAACCTGCACATCTTTGGACTGTGGGAGTAAACCAGAGCAAACTCACACAGACACAGGGAGAATGTGCAAACTCCACACAGACAGTTGCCTGAGGCGGGAATTGAACCTGGGTCCCTGGTGCTGAGAGGCAGCAGTGCTAACCACTGTGCCACCCATAATGTCACTGCACAAATAGATAGATTTTTGTGTCACGAGAACTGGGTCTAGTTTTTCAAATCCAGGTCAATTATTTGAACTGAGATTTCACCTACTGCAGAGGGATTTGAACCCCTGTCCCCAGAATTTGTCCGTGTCTTTGCATTATTTGTGCAGTGACATTACCACAATGCTATCAAATCTTTTCTCTCATTCCACAACTGCAAACAAGCAGGCAAAACCACAACAGATCAAAATCTCCTTTTTGTTTTTAAATACAGGGTGGAGAATACTAGAAATTCAACTTGCTACAATTGCTAGCTCCAGACTTTAATCAGATTCTTGGCTCATTTGTTGACAGCAACTTCCCAAAAGGATGAGTGTCATGGATCTTCATGAGTCAACTGCATCCACTCTATTATATCCACCCATTTTCTCCTTCGCTTTCCTCTGCTACATTTTCCATTCATCTTTCCTTCCAATAGCTGTCTGTCCCTCATCTGCACCAATGATGTGATCGAAGTATCTTTCTCTCTTTCATGTTGTGCACCAATTTTCTTTATCCTCTGGTCATTTCCAGCACTTGCTGATTAGTCTTTCTGGTATGTAGGTTATGCAAAAATCCTCTTTTCACATCTCGGGGTATTCTGTTTATCAATAATCTCGCTGCTGTCTGTATAGTTAAGGCTTGGAACTTACATAACAAAAGGTATCCCTTTAGCATTGATCTTCAACTGACCTGATAATGCTGTATAAACATTTGATAATGATCCCCTACTCCCCAGTACTTACACAAAATGCTCATTTGCTATCTCAGATCTCTGTCACCAATGTCCTTTGATTGAGAGTCAGCCAATGTAAACACATCAGATGACTTTACTGATGCCAGATAGATATGGATGTAACTCAAATGACCCAAAACACCTCAGAACTATTTCCAAAACCTAGCATAAATAATTAATACTTTGGAACTTATTTTTTCTCTCTCTTGATAGAGTCAAGGGGCTCTGGTTGTGTAATATAATCGAGAAGCCCTTTTTAACCAAAAGAGAAAATGCTGGAAAATCTCAGCAGGTCTGGCAGCATCTGTAAGGAGAGAAAAGAATGACATTTCGAATCTAACTAGCCTTTTGTCAAACTGACCTTATCAACATATGTTTAGGGAGGACGACGGGTAAAATGAAAGCAAGCATCTATAATCCACTTGGTTAAAGTGTGTGTGGAGAGCTCAGGTCCATGACTTGGACATTCTCAATACTCCTGATCAGCTGGGTGACGTGTGCAGGACATGCTGCCCACTGAAGCAACTCAAGCTCCGGGATTCGGGGGTTGAGCAGCAGTTGGAAGCACTGCAGTGCATTCACGAGACTGTGAAGTTTGTGGATAGCATGTTTCAGGACATGGTCACCACACGGCTTAAGGAAGTGCAGACAGGGGGTGAAAGGCTAACTACCAGACAGAAAGCAGTCAGGAAGGGAATTCCTGACATGTAGAATTAGAATGAGCTTTATTGTCACACGTACTCATGAGTACAGTGAAAAGTTTATAAGACACCACTTACAGTGTCATCTTAGGCACCTCGGAACAAATCCTTAAGTACCAATTTATGTATTTTTAGATGGGAGAGAAACAGATGGAATTAGAAGCTAAATTACTATTGAATAAGTTTGGAAAGCAGAGAAAACATTGGCAACATAAGTAATGAGGAAATGGAATGTACTTTTAATGCAACGAGCCAGAGGAATAAGACAGCTTGACTGAAAGATGGGTTAGATTGATGACTCTATAACAAGAAATATTGAGTTTTCAGACAATATGCAAAGGGAAAGGGGGTAAGGGACGGTTGCAATATTTATCAAGGAATTGATTATTGCAGTGAGGAAGGATGATACCTTGGAAGGAACACCAAATGAGGCCATATAGTAGAAATTTAAAAAACACAAAAGGGGAAAACACACTGTTGGTTGTCAACTAAAGGCCCCAAACAGAGTCAGGGAGAGACAAAGATCAAGCACGCAACCAAATTTCAGAGAAGTGCAACAACAAAGCAGGAATATAGGGAATGTTACCCACACAAATATTAACCAAGATAACTTTAATGTGCAAGTTGAGGGGAGAGGGGGAAGGAGACGAACTTCTGAGGCGACATCCGAACAACTTTCTTTTAGCCAATGCGTAGAAAGCCCGAAGAGATAGGGCGCAGTTCTGAACCAGAGATTCCGAAAAAAGCCCAGGCAGGTGGAAGGCACGTCAGCAGGGGAGCATTTGAAAAGAGTGATCATAAGTCAGTTACATTCAGGATACTCATGGAAAAGGATAAAGATGGCTGGTAATAATAGATCTAAACTCAGGAAAGGCTAATTTTACTAACGTGAGATATAATTTGGTCCAAGTGAACTGGGGGCAGCAACTCGAAGATGGAATTGTCAGAACAGTGGGAGGCAATAACAAGGGTAAATGGTAAGTATTAGCAGGTCTGGCAGCAACTGTGGGGAGAAATCAGAGTTACTGGTTTGGGTCAACTGACTCTTGCTCAGAACTGAAGAACGGTCACTCAACTCGAAACATTAACTCTGATTTCTCTCCACAGATACTGCCAGACCTGCTGAGGTTTTCCAGCAATTGCTGTTTCGGATTTACAGCATCCGCAGTTATTTGGCTTTTACATGGCAAGTATGCTTCTGTAAAAACAAAGGGTGCGTTCAAGGCCAGAGAACCTGAGGTGTCAAAGGGCACAAAGGCCAGGATGAAGGAAAATAAGGTAAGCTTATGGCATAAACCAAGGGGTCAATATGATACGGTCCCATGAGGTGTATAGAAAATGTGGAGAGAACTTGACAAGGAAATTAAGAAACTCCAGAGGAATGCACGAGAAAGCATTGGTGTGTAGAACAGAAGTTTTCTTTAAGAAAGAATAAGGAAATAACTAAGGAAAGAGCGGGACCCATTAGAAACCACTGAGGTAATATGCATGTGGGCCTGCAGGAAGTGAGCATCATCTTCAGGGAATACTTTGCATCGGTTTTCACAATGCAAAAGGCTGACACAGATACAGAGGATATGGAGGACAATGAAATACTGGAAGAAATTAACTCAGAGACAGAATGCTTTCCTGGATGAGGTATTTCCAGGCAGTTGAAGGAGGCAAGGGAGGTGCCAACACGAGTGAAGTGGAAAGGGACCTTGCAATATTAGTCATGTGTGCTCAACAGGCCCAATCACAGCATTAACTAATGCAGATCAAAATGTTACTCCATAAAACCAAACCATTACGAGTCGTAGTGACTTGTGCTAAAACCGTAGAGAACTTTGGTGCATCATATCATAAAGTGTTGGTTCATACGGCACAAAGGAGATACAAAATCTGGAAGAACAGAGACACGGAACTCGTCACACTCAAAAACTTCAGTTGTCAGCAGTTTAGATTTTGAGCCCTCCAATGACACAATGATACCAGTTTACAAGATGGCAAATTATGCATAGAACTGGGTAGAGATTAGGAATAACCCACTCACTCCAATGGTCCATCAGATATTTAGAGTCTACTCATGCCTCCTCCTTGGTCACTCTCAGCAAATCATATTCAGGTACAATGAGAGAAGGAGCCCAAAGCTGACATTTATTCTTACAATGTAGAATTGAGAATTCAGTGCAAAGCCCGTAGGAGTAGACAACCCCAAGCGCGCTTACACCATGCAGGGAATGTATGTGCACTCAAGGATATAGTGCATGAACCAATAGAAGTCTGTGATCAGTGTAATGGAACATATTAAAAGCTATAAATGTTCAGTCTTGCGCAGGTGAATTTCACAGAAGGGTATGAAACTGAAGTCTCTGCATTCTCCCCCCCCCCCCCCCCCCCACCTTCCAAGTTGCAGAGGAAACAAACTGAAAACTCATTTCAGGTGGAAGGATCACATAAGGTGGCGCCAGCACTTCCTTTTGAAAGCATCAAGAAGATTTCAAATGCCTTGGGGACAGCCAGCCTGCTGTAAAGACAGAATCGAAAACTCTCTTCCTCCCTGTACGGCACTCAGCCACATTCAAACTTCACTCTTTCTTCCTCTAACGCCAACAGCTTTTGGTTTGCACTAGATTTGTTCAATATTCCCCCATCCTCTCACATCCTCCTTTCCTGATTCAAATATCAGAGTCAAAGCCAATCATCAGTCACCATGGTCAAACCATCCAATTGCCAGCAACCTGTGTTTGGGAAAGCCATGCTATGGGCGAGAGAACTTGTAAAGGCCAGAAAACAAATAAAAGTCAGAAACTTAGCAAATCCATTGCTTCCCACTCACAACACCTACAAACCTTTCAATTCGCCACAAGAACATAATTACCAGCAATCCTATCTTCTTGGAGTCATTCAGGTTTCTTTTGTTCAGGACATCTCTTCCAGTTTCATTCATGCAAAGTCTGCCCTGCCCGTGCTGCTCACCTTATTTTCCTTGAATCGAATTTGGAATAAACATCATTTTCTCTTTTCAGAAAATTCATCTGCTGTCCTTACAACATTAATATTGATTAGATTAGATTAGATTAGATTCCCTACAGTGTGGAAACAGGCCCTTCAGCCCAACAAGTCCACACCGACCCTCCAAAGAGCCACCCACCCAGACCCATTTCCCTCTGACTAATGCACCTAACGCTATGGGCAATTTAGCATGGCCAATTCACCTGACCTGCACATCTTTGGATTGTGGGAGGAAATCTGAGCACCCAGAGGAATCCACGCAGACACGGGTAGAATGTGCAAATTCCACACAGTCACCTGAGGCTGGAATCGAACCTGGGACCCTGGTGCTGTGAGGCAGTAGTGCTAACCATTGAGCCACCGTGCTGTCCCTGATGGTCTGAAACTTTTTAATTGGCCCAGCAGAATCAAATCCATCACCTCTAACTCTACTCTGACCAAGCAGTCACAGTGATTTCATCAGGGCATCAGCAAACACTTGGCTTCTTATTGTGCTGCTGAACAGGCCAACACTAATCCTCGGTCCTCTGATAACTTCAACTACCTCAGTCAAACTCACTCTCAGCAAATTATATTCAGGTACGATGAGAGAAGGAGCCCAAAGCTGACATTTATTTTTACAATGTAGAATTGTGAATGCACTGCAAAGCCCGTAGGAGTAGACAACTCCAAGCGTGCTTACACCATGCAAGGAATGTATGTGCACTCAAGGATATAGTGCATGAACCAATAGAAGTCTGTGATCAGTGTAATGGAACATATTAAAAGCTATAAATGTTCAGTCTTGCGCAGGTGAATTTCACAGAAGGGTATGAAACTGAAGTGGCTTTCCTGAACCTAATACCTCAGTAGCTCATTGCATCTCTTAGACATTCTGCGACTAGCTTTGAGCACCTGAGGTCTGGGTCTTGTTAACTGAGCCAATGGATGCTCGGCAATCATGTTCAAATTGAGTCTTAGAGACGTACAGCACAGAAAGACACTTTTCGGTTCAACTCACCCATGCCGGCCAGATATCCTAAATTAATCTAGTCCCATTTGCCAACACTTGGCCCACATCCCTTGAAACCTTTTCTATTCACATGCTCGTCCAGAAGTCTTTCAATTGTCATAATTGTACCAGCCTCCACCACTTCCTCTGACAACTCATTCCACACATGCACCACCTCCTGCATGAACAAGTTGCCTCTTAGGTCCCTCATGTCTTTTTTAAATCTCTCTCGTCACCTTAGAAGTGTTTACCTTGTCTTGAAATCCCCCATCCTAGGGGAAAGACCCCTACCATTCACCTCATCTATACAACTCATGTCTTTATAAACTTCCACAAGGTCTACCTTTTGCTCTCCAGTGAAAAAAGTCGCAGCCTTGTGACTAATGACACAACAATGCCAACACCACCCACAATCTGCAGACTCTCAGGACAAACAATCATCATCCTGGTAAATCTCTTCTGGAACTTCTACAGCTTAACAATATCCTTCCTCTAACAGGGTGACCAAAACTGGACACAGTACTCTAGAAATGGCCTCACCAATGTCTGTAAAACCTCACATTGATTTCCCAACCCATATACTCAATGAAGGGAAGTGTGCCGAACATATTTTTAACCACCATGTCTACATATGACGCAAATTACAAAGAATTATGGACTTGAACTCTTAGGTCCCTCTGTCCTACAACACTACCCAGGGAACTACTATTCATTGTACAAGTCCCACCCTTGATGTTTGCTTGGTTATCTCAGTCTGCAGGCTCAAAATGGCTATTGTGGCTTTGCTGCCTCATTCGTCACAAAATCCTCCACCAGAACATGATTGAGAAACCCACACATCACTGCAGACATTCATTTACATTTCAGTCATGGCCTACAAGATTCCACAATATGTACCTCAGTGACCCAAGTTCAAAAAAGACCTTTCATCATTTCCAATCCGAAGTTTGAGGCTTTACTAATTTCCTCATTGTTATGTTGTTCTAATCATCACCTGAAATTGCAAAATATCCTTTAACAAACCATTGAACCAAACAGAACCAGGAGCTGCATATCATTTTACAAAATCATAGTTGTGATTAACTCACCGCTTTATTCTGATCCAATATATTTGGCACAACGTCCCTTGGTTGATTCAATCTCAATTGCACTTTCAATCCAGTCCTATATTTTGATCAAATTTGAAGTGTTGAGCTGCTGCCTGAATCAACTCACCTTACACCTTTTTCAGCATTCCGAGACAAATTTAGAGTGGCTCTCCGAGGAACATGAGTAGGCCATTCAGCCCCTCAAACCTCAAGAAGGATTTTGTGACTAATGACACAACAATGCCAACACCACCCAGAATCGGCAGACTCTCAGGATAAACAAACAATAAACAAGGGCAGGACTTATACAGTTAATGGTAGGGCCTTGGGCAGTGTTGTAGAACAGAGAGATCTAGGGGTTGAGATACATAATTCTTTGCAGTTTGTGTCACGTATACACAGGATGGTTAAATTGGCACTTAGCACGCTTGCCTTCACTGCTCAGTCCTTTTGAGTATAGGAGTTGGGATTTAATGAGATCATGCTTGAGCCATGGTCTAACTCCATGTACCTACCTTTGACCCATATCCCTTAATACCTTTACCTACCCTACCTGGCTTTCTGAAAGTCTCATTTATTAATTTGTCACTCCCTGCACCGCACCCCATTTTCCCCATGACCACGTCATTTATCCCTGGTTGTACTCTACTAAATTTCATTTGCACCCTAAGATATTGGCATCCTGTGTAGAATCCAAGATTTTCCACAACAGTCCATGGGACCCCACCAGTACTTTAGTAACTGTTTGGCATAACTTCCTTGCTTTTGTAGTCTCTGCAATTATTTGTTGGGTCAAAGATCCCATATTGCCTTGCTAACAGCGCTCTTAGCTTTATCTTGCTACCTTTAAAGATCAGTGTAAATAAAATATCAAGTCGTTATTCCTGAGCCCTTATAAAATTCTAACATTTAGGTTGTATTATTACTCATTCTTCCCACTTCCCTGCCTCAAATTTCACCTAACATGTATCTGCAAGCTTACTTATGCCCTCCTGAAGTGTCACTATCTTAATCGTTTGTTACATTTCTGGACTTTGTGCTATCTGCAAAGGTAGCAAGACCCTTTTGAGAAGATTGGTAGCTCAGGTTGAGGCTCTGGATGTAAGTTTGCTCGCTGCGCTGGAAGGTTAATTTTCAGACATTTCATCACCGTACTAGGTAACATGATCAGTGAGCCTCCGGTAAAGCACCTGGTGTTATGACCTGCTTTCTGTGTGTGTTTAGGTTTCCTTGGGTTGGTAATGTCATTTCCTGTGGTGATCTAATTTGCTCTGATGTCATTATTTCCTGTTCATTTTCTCAAAGGGTGGTAAATGGAGTCCAAGTCAATGTGTTTGTTGAGTGTGTTCCAGTTGGAATACCATGTTTCTAGAATTCTCGCGTATGTCTGTGTTTGGCTTGTCTAGGATAGTTGTGTTGGCCTTCCTCATCTGTAAGTAAGGATACTAGTGAAAGTGGGTGATGTCTATTTGTGGCTAGTTGAGGTTCATGTATCCTGGTGGCTAGTTTTTTGCCTGTTGATCCAATGTAGTATTTGTTACAGTTCTTACAATGTATTTTGTAAATGACATTAGTTTTGCTTGTTGTTTATATGGGATCTTTCAAGTTCATTAGCTGCTGTTTTAGTGTGTTGGTGGGTTTGTGGGCTATCATGATGCCAAGAGGTCTGGCAGTCATTTCCGAGATGTCTGAGTAATCTGGCAGTCATTTCCGAGATGTCTTTGATATAGGGGAGAGTGGCTAGGGTTTCTGGACACATTTTATCTGCTTGTTTAGGTTTGTTGCAGAGAAATTAGCAGACAGTGTTCATTGGGTACCTGTTCTTTTTGAATAAGCTGTACAGGTGATTTACCTCTGCTCTTTTGTTGAAAAGAATGTTCTAATGCAGCCTCTTTGGTGGGTGTTGGGATGATTGCTTCTGTAGTTCAGTATTTGGTCTGTATGTGTTGCAGCTGTGACATCTAAGAATGGCAGTTTCTTGTTGTTTTCCTCCTCTTTAGTGAATTTTATGCCTGTAAGGATATTATTGATGTTCTTAAAGATTTCCTCTAATTTGTTTTGTTTAGTAATGACAAAGGTGTCATCCACGTAGCAGATACATGAACATCAACTGGCCACAACAAGACATCACCCAGTCTCACTAGTATCCTTACATACAGATGAGGAAGGACACCACTTCGACTGGGAAAACGCATCCATCCCTGGACAAGCCAAACAGAGACATGCACGAGATTTCCTAGAAGCATGGCATTACAACCGGAATAAACACATTGCCATGGACCCCATTTACCACCCTCTGAGAAAAAGAACAGGAACTGACATACCACAGGAACTGACATCACCAAAACACAAAGAGGAAACCTAAACACAAATAGAAAGTGGGTCACTCACACCAGTGTCTTCAGTACCGATCGCTGGGGAAATAGCAGCATATATCTCTTTTCTCCTTCCCACCTGAAGGACCGTTCACCGCTTCTCCCTGCTTTCCGTTCCTTAGCTAATGTCCTAACTACTACCTCTTTAATCTTAGAGGCTTCAATTTTGTTTCTATCAGATGCTTCTTCTGGGCCCCAGCCAAAGGTGTGTCTTGAAACTTCTCCTTTTCGTTTTTCTTCTTTCATGATTATTCAATCTCCCAAACTGGCCTTTTTTAAAAAATCCTCCAACTCTTAATCACTATCTTGGTGAGGAATCATTGGTTCATTCTGTTCGACCATAACACCAAGGTTTATTCCTTGCCAGCTCTGTCAGCTCCTCTACTTTCAGACTCGTTAATTGCAAAAGTGAAACTGAAGTGTTTTGTTTTGGAATTGCTGAAGGATTATTCATCTGCCATGAAGACTTGACTTCTAGAACTAGCCAAGTGGTTATAGCCAGGCTACAACACTGACTGTATCTACTCCACAGGCCAAAACAGAACAAATATCATCCAATCAATTACTAGTCCCATCAATCTACGATCATACAGCAAAGTGATGCTACCTAGCAGTGCCTGACCTTAGAGGTCACTAACTCTATCACATTACACAAAATCAAATCCAATATTAACTGCTCTCTATGGCTCATGTAGTGCTGTGGAAGTGTCCTTTCCACTGAGCCAGTGACCTGGATTTAAGTGCCACCTGCTCCAATGGTATGTAGTAACATCCATGAACAAGTTGATTAGAAAAAAGTACAAAATACATATTATATATAATGCTCTCTTGTTGGAATAGAATGTGATGCTCTAAGAAATGATCCTGAAAGCTTTGTTAAAACTCATCCTGGCTACTAGTGTCTGATTTTTCGATCTTGTATGTAAATTAAAGCTCCATGATTGGTACCATCCCTTTATAAGTACTCAATGTTTATTCCTGCCCCTTTGTCCCACATGTGGAGTCCTGTAGACGACTCCCTCCCCTTCGTGATGTCTTTCTCCTACATTCCTCTTCCCCACCAACAGATTCTACATAGTGATCTCCTGAACAAAGGTTATTTCTACAATGGTACAAATGCCATCTGTGATTCAGTGCTCCCCCTCCACCATGACCTAGTTTGATATTTTTCTTGAATTCAACTTGATTGAGGATGACCACCTGTTTGACGTAAAGTTAAGCTTAGGAGTAATGTCTTCATCACGCTGCACAACAATTAATATGTATATATTGTAGCTTTCTAAAGCGAAAAAAAGACACTGCTGAGAAAGAGACACACTATCAAAGTTGTTCCATATGCCTTTCAGGTAAGAAAGGAGATGCCAAATTCCAAAGGAAACTATGTATACTGCATGTAAAGCGTGCCAATCAGCACCTTGTTTCTTCTGCAGCGCACATGGTTTCCCTTGAAATTTACCGTCATTATACCTTGCTGTTTCCTTTGAAGTTTAGTAATCATGTGCCTGTCCCTGGAGTACAAAATGGAAAGCTTTGACAACATGTCACTTTTTCTCAGCAGTACTCAAGGCATGTTCTACCAAACGAACACTTCAAAAGAGAGAACTGAGATGCAGTCATTTCATATGTTGCTTCCACATCTGTTTTTATTCATTGACAATAGACAATAGATGCAGGAGTAGGCCATTCTGCCCTTCGAGCCTGCACCGCCATTCAATATGATCATGGCTGATCATTCCTAATCAGTATCCTGTTCCAGCCTTATCTCCATACCCCTTGACTCCACTATCTTTAAGAGCTCTATCCAATTCTTTCTTAAAAGAATCCAGAGACTGGGCCTCCACTGCCCTCTGGGGCAGAGCATTCCACACAGCCACCACTCTCTGGGTGAAGTAGTTTCCCCTCATCTCTGTCCTAAATGGTCTACCCCGTATTTTTAAGTTGTGTCCTCTGGTTCGGCACTCCCCCATCAACGGAAATATGTTCCCTCCTGCCAGAGCGTCCAGTCCTTTCATAATCCTATACGTTTCAATCAGATCCCCTCTCAGTCTTCTAAACTCAAGGGTATACAAGCCCAGTCGCTTCAGTCTTTCCGTGTAAGGCAATCCTGCCATTCCAGGAATTGACCTCGTGAACCTACGCTGCACTCCCTCAATAGCCAGAATGTCTTTCCTCAAATTTGGAGACCAGAACTGTACACAGTACTCCAGGTGTGGTCTCACCAGGGCCCTGTACAGCTGCAGAAGCACCTCTTTGCTTCTATACTCAATCCCTCTTGTTATGAAGGCCAGCATGCTATTAGCCTTCTTCACGACCTGCTGTACCTGCATGCTTGCCTTCATTGACTGGTGGACAAGAACACCCAGATCTCTCCGAACAGCCCCTTTACCTAATTTGATACCATTGAGGTAGTAATCTGCCTTCCTGTTCTTGCCACCAAAGTGGATAACCAGACATTTATCCACATTAAACTGCATCTGCTGTCGCATTATTCGTCAGACAGGATAAGGGTGTCTGATTAGACAGCATGAATTCAGCAGACAAACAGAAACGGACAGTAGTAAATTCACAGCCCTCACCATATCTGAAGTGTTACTTCTACTGTCGCTTTTCCCTCACATTTTCTCTCCACATCTGAAATGGGAACTGTCATTTAAGCTGCTGTGTTGACTCATGCCCACTGCCGGAAGAAAACTCGAGTTGTAAGGCATCCTAAGACACTAAGTGTCAGCACAGGATTTATAACACAAGTAGGCATAGGCAGAACACGTGTGCAAAAGTGACTGGATTACTCCTGTACACCTTGGCCCATCATCTCTATGACACAAACCATTCCATCTGGTCACAACTCCCCCTGCACCACAAAAGGTCACTACAAAATTAACACAAGCAGCTCAGTATTAGGGAGGGCAAACAAGTAGGGTTAGGCAAAATACATGAGCAATACAGTGATTGGATTACTCCTGTACAATCTGGCCCCATTATCTCCATGATACAAACTATTCCAACTTGTCTCAACTCCCCCTGCGTGACACCACAAAAGGTCACTACAAAATTAACACAAGCAGCTCAGTATTAGGGAGAGCAAACAACATTAATGCTTTTCACCAGAGCGAGTGAAGAAAGGAAACGAGGCCGAAGAGAGAAGGACGCTTGCAATAAGTGTTACTCAGCATTGTGCCGGAAAACCCATCCAACAAATCCCAGGCTCCTCAAAGGAGCCACGAGGAGAAGATGGAGAAAACATATCTTTAGTCTAAACTAATAGCCCATCTTCAGGACAGTTCATTAATAAAGGATACACTAGGGCCGAGATTCCCATTTCAGCCACATAGCAAGATTCCAAATCCCTGCAAATTTGGATCTGCTCTGTCAATTCTCAGTCCACGGTCTATTACAGTGAGAACCTATATCTTCCACACATTAAAGTGCTCACCATGAATAAGCAAAAGGTTATAGAAACTGGAAGCAACTTGGGTTGGGTCATCTTTCTTTAAAATAAATCAGTCTATTACACAATTCAAAATTTCAAAAGGAAACAGCAATCAGAAATTCGTCAGTGTGAGCAACTCAAACTTCTCTGACAGACTGGTGTTTTCAGAATCAAGATGTTATAACATTACTTTTCAAACTATACAACCATAGTTTTACCTAACCAGATAAACAAGGCAACCTATTATTCCTGATGAAGGGCTTTTGCCCGAAACGTCGATTTCGCTGCTCGTTGGATGCTGCCTGAACTGCTGTGCTCTTCCAGCACCACTAATCCAGTATTTGGTTTTCAGCATCTGCAGTCATTGTTTTTACCCGGTTTTAACCTATCAAACCTTAATACCAGCCCTGGGAATTTGTCTTCAATAAAAGAGGGTCTGTTATGCACTTACCTGTCCATTTCTTTATGATTCCAAAACAATACTGGTTTATTTGGATGGAATGGATGCAGTAGTGAACAGCACATTGTTCCCTAATTTACATCAAACGTTCATGCATTACAAGAACTAGCCACTGCTGTCAAGCCACATCACCCTATCAGTCTGCCTGAGCTTTTTGATGCTGTCAGAGTAACATTGTCAGGAAGACCAAGCACTTCACAGACATGATGAAGGCCTTTTGCCCGAAACTTCGATTTTCCTGCTCCTCGGATGCTGCCTGACCGGCTGTGCTTTTCCAGCACCACTCTAATCTAGACTTCACAAACATGAGCTTAAAAATGTGTTGCTGGAAAAGCGCAGCAGGTCAGGCAGCATCAAAGGAACAGGAGAATCGACGTTTCGGGCATAAGCCCTTCTTCAGGAATGATTCCTGAAGGAGGGCTTATGTCCGAAACGTCGATTCTCCTGTTCCTTGGATGCTGCCTGACCTGCTGCACTTTTCCAGCAACGCATTTTAAGCTCTGATCTCCAGCATCTGCAGTCCTCACTTTCCCCTTCACAGACATGACCCAACCTATGCAGCTTTAACACCAAATTTTCAAAGTGCAATATTCATTGGGTGAAACATCTGGAGCCAAGACTGAAAGAATTACCCAATGGATCAATTAAGGATCTTACATTTCTAAGTAGCATGCTCATCCATTTGGTACTGGTGAAACACTTCAGGATATTAAAACTAATGAATTCCCATCAGAACAGTGAAAGTAAGTTGATTCAGGGGAGGTTTGGAATTGAGGATGCATTTGATTGATAACACTGCTAACCCCCTCCCACCTCTTCAATGTTCTCTCTTTCACACAAAGTCCTACGCAGGAATCTAGTATTTCACATTTGTGTAACTATGGAAACTGCCCAAAATTAGCTGCAGAACTAACAGGAAGAGAAAGTACACAAGAATGAGGTGCCAGAAAACTTCAAGTAGTCAGCGCTTGCAGACTTCCATTTGATACAGTTATTTCTTTGCCTTCCCTCTGGTTTTTCTCAAATCCGATTCTCAAATTTCTCCTTTCCCAGATTCAGATGCTGATCAACTCTCACTTCCTGATGCACCTGAATCTTCTTCCATTCCTATTCTCCTTCTCAAGGGGGTTACCTGAAGGCTTGGAGGTTGCTGGCTGCAGACAGGGTGGTTACTGATTGTGGATGGGGTTCTGTTACTCAACATTTCCTGTTGGCATTGTAGCCCAACACCCCTTCAATTGAGACAGGATGTTCCAGTTTATCCATTCAAAGCATGCAGTTGTCTTAATTTGAAAATTATGGCCATTCCACTTTTAATGCGTAGCTCCATTAGTGACAACCAACATCGGATTCTCTTGCCACAGAAAGGAACCCAAGTATGCTGCAAGGGTTCTGGGTCTTGGGGCTTTACCATTGCTCAGGTAACAAAGACCTTGTCTAATGGAGCAGGAGAGGAGCCCATGGTGACGTGCCCTTCAATAGTTCATACTATTGCCAACAATCAGACCTCTTTCCACACACTGATGTCATTCTACACTAAGTGCAGACAGGTAAGCAGCAAAGCAAAGCAGAAACAGCTTATTTCTCTAACGCAGACAAAACACCTCAAGGCACTTCACAGAAACAGAACCAAACAAAAATCGATACTGAGCAAGGTCAGGAGATATTTGGAGATGAAAAGCTTGGTCAAGGAATTGTAACTTTCAGCAATTGTTTGGGGGGTGGGGGGGCTGGTGACAGGCATTGTAGAGATTAGCGTCAGGTTCACTGAACACGTGACTATCAATGCTATGGCAGAGGGAGTCAAGGATGCACTGAAGTCCAGAGGTGGAAGAATAAAGTTAGAGATCTGGAGAAGCAAGGCTAAAGAATTTAAACACAAAGATGACAAATTGTTGGACTGGACCCATTGCACTGGTCTAGACGAATACCAAGCATAATAAAACACTCAAAGTTACCAAAGACAAATGGCAGAATAATAAATATCAAATGATTGAAATAGCCCAAGTCCGCTTTACTTTCTATTCCCATTAGAAAAGTCCTCTCTTAACTTGTGTAGCAACACCTACAACACATGTATGCAATACCACAAATTGAAAGTCTTGGTCACGTGCCCACAACTAATCTGTTGCAACTCACGACTCTTACACAAGCAATGTCACAATGCTGAACAAAACTTCCATCAAGTGTGGAAACATACAACATAAAACAGGGTTTTCGCAAACTGGATACAGGACTCGAACCTCCATGCTACAAGTGACCTTACTTCAATCACTAACCCAATTACAATCAAGGCAGAAAGGTGTACAACTGAAGATCCAAAACAAAAAAATATCATTGGAGTCTTAAATGCCTGCAGAACATGACTAGGTCAGAATTACTCAACTGCTGTTACATCTATTAAAAAAAAGGATTGGAAACATCTCACCACAAGTTTATCTGCAGCATCAATCACCTTCCCACAGACTTCAAACAATCCTAGAGGAACGGGAGCCCAGTGGGAGACAGTGATGTTGGTTTTCACAACAACAATCATGTCAGGAATAGGTAAGCATATATTAGGGTCACAGGGATCACAGTTTAAAGAAACCAGGGGATATAATTACATTTGCCGTGTCTCTTGACAGCTTTTGGGATATTGCACTCAACCACATTAATACGGCCCATTGTTTGAACTTCCTCAATTATTTGACCCATATGACTTTTGTTGCTGTTTCAGAGATTGTGACAATTCAACCAACAACGCTTTGAATTACTCAACATAGTTTAAAAACTAAGTCTTCTCCACTGCTGACCTCAGGACAAGCAGGTTTATCTCAAAATAAGCAAATTCAGCTGTTTGCAGGAGTGGATCACTCTACAGACAATAGCATAATCATTGTGATCAGTCTTCAGAGTCAAGGGTATCTACTGCAGTCCTCTGAGCAGCCACAGCACTGTAAATCCTCCTGACAGTTTTCAACTTATCCAGGATTTCACACTTGACACGTCTTGCAGTGGTTGCCATAACAGGGCTGTATGGTGTTAATTATGTCAACATGGATATTACCATCGCACATGGGGACACCACCCACCACGTGGGCGGCAGGTAGTCATGTAACTCAACCAACGCTGTCTCTCTCATATGCTGCGGGCAAGGTACATTGGCAAGATCAAGCAGATGCTGTGACAACGGATGAATGGACAACATGCAATAATCGCCAGACAGGGATGCTCTCTCCCAGTTGGGAAAGAACAGGATTATGATGCCCAGCTCACCTTGAAATAAATTCTGGGATTTACATATTAATGAACTGAATCTTGCAACCCGTTCTCCCAGTTGGGTAACACTTCAGCAGTCAAGGACATTTGGCCTCGGATCTTCGGGTGACCGCCCTCCAAGGTGGACTTCGGGATATGCAACAAAGTCACTGAGCAGAGGCTGATAGCCAAGCTCAGCACCCATGAGGATGACCTCAACTAGTATATTGGGTACATGTCTCACACACACACACACCTTTCACAGGCATATACTCTGTCATAATCGCGCGCACGCGCGCACACACACACATCTATGTGTGAATTTGCATTTGCAGATTTGTATTTGCAAATATAATCCATTTTAACAAAAATGGAATCTGTAGGCAGTCAGTCCAATTGATGTATTAGAAATTCCTACTTTGGAAATAAAACTCATCTGACTCAAGGTTGGAATACAGGCAGATTCTAATCTCACACCTTTAAAGCATTGTCTGAGTTGAGGGACACCATTTTAAGAAACAGGATCATTATATTTAAGACAGATGAAGAAACTTGCTCGCCTTTTTAAAACCTTAAGTTATCTCAGGAATGTGACTTGTAAGTAGTTCTTGGATTTACATATTAGTGAATTGAAACCTGCAACCCATTCTAAGTGATTAAAGAATCAACAGTGATCTAGGTTTGTTCAATCCACCACATTAGTTGTATGACACTTTGATCTTTTACTATAAATTCTGTGTCCTATGATCCTGGCCCACGAGCTACCCGATGAAGGAGCAGCACTCTGAAAGCTCGTACTTCCACATAAACCTGTTGGACTATAACTTGGTGTTGAGAGACTTTTATCTTTGTCCACCCCAGTCCAACAGCAGCTCCTCCACATCACAGCCTGAAAAGTGTGATACTTTTTTACCCCGCAGACTGACTGCCTCAACTGGACATCACCACAGCTAATGTGGTGGCGATGGCTAGGTGGGGAACTGTGATATAAATAGGAGGTAGGATAACTGCAAGAGAAAATGTCAGCTACAATGCAATTTAGCAATGAAGGTGGCTGCAAATGATTACAAAACACCACAACCATTGCTGGTTTTGCATCTATTCATGACACACCAAACCAGGCACAAGGGTTTCTGCAGGAAATTACTAAAATTATCAATTAACTCAGTTATAAAAACAAAAAATGAAGTTGCTGGAAAAGCTCAGCTGGTCTGGTAACATCTGTGAAGAGAAACATTCCGGTGACACTTCCTCAGAACTGCTGCCAGACCTAATAAGCTTTTCCAGCAATTTCGGTTTTTGTTTCTGAGATGCAGCATCTGCAGTTCTTTTGGTTTTTATTCAGTTTTAAAAAGTTTGCTGCAAATGAAGTAACCTTACTTCTCCTCCAGTTCAAATGATATGTTTGACATTCTGCCTCAAACGATGCATCAAACCCTTATCAAAGGGGCATTCAAATGGCCGCCTACAAGCTTCCAATCAGACTGTGGACTAACTGAAAAGTGTTGAGAGCAGTAAACATCGACTTGGTCTCTAGTCTCCCATTTATTCTGCTTTCATCTAATTTCATCATTTCCCTGACAGGTGCTGGCATTTGTGACTAAACACCCAGAAGAGAAAAAAATTCAAAATCTTGACACGGATCCTTCAGAAAACCTGAGCTGAACTCTCAAATATTCTGGCAGGATGGATGCTAAAAGAATATTTCCCCTTTGCAGAAGGTGTGAGAACTAAGGGATAACCATTTTAAGAAACAGGATCTTTATATTTAAGACAGAGGAGGTGAAACTTGTTCTCTCAGAGGGTGTGGAATTCCCGGGAACTGCGGCAGCAGAGTCACCAAACATTTTTAAGGCAGAGACAGAATTTTCACGAACAGGGGGCTCAAAAGTTAATTGGGGTAGGGTAGGGTAGGAAGGAAGATGGAGTTGAGACTATTGTCTTAAGTAATAATACAGCAGGCTCAAGGACTCCAAGAGTTTGCCTCTATCGTATAACATGCGCTAGTCTTGCTTCAACTAGGCTCAAACCAGGACAATGGTACCATATTTTGAACTGAATGATCACCACTGGAAGACTATTTGGCCTCTTTAAGAGGAATCATACGAAGTCAAAGAAAGGCAATGCAACTAATCTAGACACTACTCACCTCTCCACAAATATCAAACGGATTAGCTGGCCATTATCACGCTGCTAACAAGGAGCACTTGCTGCATGCAAAACTGACTACTGCACTTGCTGCATGCAAAACTGACTACTGCACTTGCTGCATGCAAAACTGACTACTGCACTTGCTGCATGCAAAACTGACTACTGCACTTGCTGCATGCAAAACTGACTACTGCACTTGCTGACTACACCGCAACAGCACGACACATGACCTCAGGATGTCCCAGTGCTCGATCATTTGGTTTGCTTTCCTTGCAGGGGATGAGGGTTTTGCCGGGTGAGCCACCACTTACTGCCCGTCCCTACTTGTCCTCAAGACGATGAGCTGCCTTCTTGGACTGCTGCAATCCATAATAAATTGGCCATAGTGCCTAGGGATGTGCAGGCTAGGTGGGTTAACCATGGGAAATGCAGGGTGCAAGAATAAGCTAGGATGATGGATCTGAGTGGGATGCTGTTTGGAGGGTTGGTGCAGACTCAGTGGGTCTACTTCTTCATTGGAGGGATTCTATGATTTGACATAGCTTTCCTTAAGCAGACAATCAATCAATCACAATTTTAAACCAGCACTGAGTACTGCACAACTATGGTATCCTAGCTCAGATGAGGCTTTAAACCTGTTGCACCAAGTGGATGGAATGGTTCCACAGCATAGCACACTATTTGATGAAGGATAGGATATCCTCAACTGTCCTGAGAAACATTTATCCCTTAACAGGACATCACAAATACGGGTCGCCTGCTCATTTAGAAACCTTTCTTGGGATGCAAGAGTCACCAGCACGGCTGCAATCTATTGGCCATACCTGGTCACAACCACAGCAGAGCCAACTACAGATGGTTTATAGTAGAAGGCTGAATGGAAAAGATAGCAGGATCCCTTCCTTAAGTGAAGTTACCTCAATTGTTTGAGGGATCATTTCCTACAGGAAATTGTTGGAAGCATAGGCAATTCTAAGTTCCTTGAGGCTCTTTCATCATTTCTGATCTAAGCTCAATTCCACTTACCCATCTCTCACTTCCACATCTCCTTTAACTAGTAAACATATTCCCAATGGTCATGAAATTTCATTTTTATTTTATTCATTCATGGGATTCATTTGACACAGTATCCACAAACGTTTGAGGGAGGATGTGTTTCACATTTCTACTAACTACACTGAGGAAAAGAAACTATTTCGGATTTCATCCTTGAATGGCCGGACTCCATTTTAAGACTGCCTCCTTGTTTTGGACCCTACCTCGTTAGGGTACCCTGTGAAAATCTTCAACTGTGTTGAGTCTTCTAAACAAAACGGAATTTAATTCAGTCATGTAATAAATCTAACTTATTCAACCTGCCTTCATCCTGTAACCCTATGAAAGTCCTGGTATCATTCTAGTGTATGACACTGGCTGAGTGTGGCTTGTCAAAGGAGCCATGTAAATTTGTGTTGAGAAATGATCTCACCTTAAATATGAAAATAATTTTTTGAGGCACTTCCCAGTTCCAGGAAATGCATTAACCCACCGACCATGTGCATGTGCATCAGTTTTCAACAGACGTTGAAGCAGATTGTTTTGTGTTATCTTCTTCCCTTACATAGAGGAGAGCTTTACAAAACAATTTCTCAGACAATTTATTTTAGTTCAACGTTTGTGGCACCAATACAGTCCAATGTATGAACGCTTCTGTATTCTGAGTAACACAAAACTGTAATAGCTATTTCCTTCTTGAAATTTGTTCAATTCTCTTAAAAAGGCAGCGCTTCTTTCAGGGTCAATTTTATACAGGTCAGTCTCCATTCAGTACCTCATTCTGTGCCCATTTGGCAGATGTGAACCAAAACAATAAGCAGTGGCTGGATGGAGGGTAGTGGTGTGGGACAGGAAAGCATAATTCAGTTCACATCACAAATCGAACAATCACTCAACAGTCAACAGGGGCAGGAATCCTTGGCTGACTGCTCCAGTCTAGTTCAGAGGCACTGAAACTAATTGTAGTATGCCAGCTAAGGTTAGATCCACAGCAATGTGGGTGACTCTGAACAACTCTCTGAAGTGGCAATGCAAACCACTCCGTTCATTTAGAGATGGACAAGAAATGTTGGCCTTGTCAGTGGAAAGAATAAAAATCAATCACCAGCTATCGCAAGAGGAATAAAAAACTGAGGTATGACTGGCTTCCTAGTCCATATCACACCAGGCGACGTATCCAATCGGTCATCTGCAACAAAAGTTTTGGCTGCTAGCAAAAGCAGGTTAAAACTCTGGAATGTGATGCTTAGTTAGCTCCAGCTGTTTACTTTGGATAGCTTTATACTGCGTCACATCACCCTGCTGGGACCATGTCGCTAAGATTGGATGTCAACTTTTTATTTAGATGTTGTATTATATTATTAGCGTCACATCACAAGTGCAGAAACAGGTTTGCACTCATGATACCCTATTCAGCAACCTTGATCTCAACACAGTGCTGTGGCACCATGAGATAAAGGCCTGGCAGCCACAAGAACAGAACTAAGGATTCGATTAAACCAAGGCCACTATCACATACTCATTGACTCAAACTCATGACTGGGAGTGACACTGGCAAACAGCTTACTCACCTGTTCAATGACAAGAATGTGACTTGCAGGATGAGACTGTCAGAAGAAAAGTCGACTGAATAGATATTTCACTGACTCCTATATAAGCTCTCTCATTTTCCAAGAAAGATTTTAATTCAAATTAGTGTGGATAGCTTGAACTTTCTTAGCTTAGTGAGTAACCGAGGTTGTGGTATAGCCCGAAAACAAAATCGACTTAAATATACATTAATATGGCACATATTTTCCACTCTCCAACCCCAAAACCACATCAGCACATCCTTGGGCAGGTCACCACACACAAAATTAAGTCAAAAACAAGGCAATTGGGATCAGGTTACATTAATTTCTTCACTTTGCTGCCTGGCTACACAGGAGATCTTTCAGGAAGGGGCGTAAACGCTTCTGAAATTCAATCCTTGCTAACTTTAATCCTGGCACAGCCTAAAAAGTCTGGTTACTCCTTTATACACAGTGTGCACGAGATGGTGCAACTTGCTATTATAATTATTTCATATCTTATTTCAGAACTCTCAACTACTTTGGATTTGTTGATCACAAAGCAGCTCACGCCATTAGAGAACTGTCTCTTGATTCAGGTATTTACCTGTCTTTAATGTGCTGAATTGCAACATTTAAACTTCAGAAAGCTTTCACAGATTTTATCTAAATTCTTCACAAGACACCATGGGTGCTGCGGTAACATTTATAAAAGATGATTTTTTTTTTTTGCAGCGTGTAGTCTTGGCTGACTGGTTTGGGTGATGAATCGGAGATTCACTTGAGTTGCGCCACAAAGGTTCAAATCCTGCCAACTATCAAAATTAGGAATGCTTAGAACCATTATATGCAGTGAGGCACATTTAAAAAATGATGTGGGAATAAAAGATCCCCTTGGAAACAGTAACCATAATATGGCAGAATTTAGCATTCAGATGGAGGGTGAGAACCTTGGGTCAGAAAATAAAGTGCTTAACTTAAGGGAAATTACGTCGGGATGAGTTCAGAGTTGGCGAAAGTGAATTGGAGAAGGAGAAAACATGGCTGAAGAACAATGATCGGCATTTAAGGAATTAGTTTCTGACACACAAGGATATATTCCAGTGAACAAGGAGAAAGAGGGTAACCCAATCATGGTTAAGCAAGTTAAGGATAGTAAATTCAAAGAAAAAAATATACAATGTGACAAAGATTAGCGGTAAGCCAGAGGATTGGATAAGTTCTAAAAGCTAACAAAAGACAACCAAAAAGCTAACAAAAGAAAGTAAAATATGAGGATAATCTAACAAGTAATATAGAAACAGACAGAAAGAGCTTTTTTGAATATATGAAAAGGAAGAGTGACACCAAGTGAATACAGGCCCCTTAGAAAAGGAGGCTGGAGAAATAGTATGGGTGAACCAGGAGACAGTTGAGGAATTAAATAAATATTTTACATCAATGTTCACAATAGACGACACTATTGGCATCCCAAAAATAAAGTACCAAAGGGCAAGGTGAGGGAAGGAATTAAACACTAACAGTCACTCGAGAAAAAGTACCAGGTAAAATAATGGGGCTAAAGGGTGATATATATTCCCTCGACCTGATGGACTGCACTGAGGATACTAAAGAATTCTGGTGGAACAGTGGCTCCGTGGTTAGCGCTGCTGCCTCAGTGCCAGGGACCTGGGTTCGATTCTAGCCTCGGGCGACTGCGTGGAGTTTGCACATTCTCCCAGTGTCTGTGTGGGTTTCCTCCCACAATCCAAAGATGTGCAGCTCAGGTGAATTGGTCATGCTAAATTGCCCATAGCGTTTAGGGATGTGTAGGTTATATGTATTAGTCAGGGGTAAATGTGGAGTAATGGGGAATAGGTTTGAGTGGGATAATCTTCAGAGGGTCGGTTGTTGGGCCGAAGGGCCTGTTTCCACCCTGTAGGGGATTCTATGATTCTGCAGGGATTCTGTGGAGTCCCAGAGGATTGGAAAACTGCCAATGTTGTATCCTTGCTCAAAAAGGGAGACCAAAAATAACAGCAACTATAAGCTGGTTGTTTTACCATCAGTCATTGGGAAAAAGCTAGAGTCTATAGCAGAGCATTTAGAAACACAATCATGCACAATCAATACGGCTACATGAAGAGGAAATGAGACCTTAATTTATTAATATTAGAATTCTCTGAATAGGTAACAAGTAGGATAGATAAGAGGGACCACAAGGTGAAATTTATTTGTATTTCCAAAAGATGTTCGATAAGGTGGCATATACAAATTTGCTTAGTAAGAGTCTTTGATGTTGGGAGTAGTATATTAGCATGGATAGAGAATTGACTAGGTAATAGCACACAGTTGAGATAGAGGGGACATTTTCAGGATGCCAACCCGTAACTAGTGGAGTGGCACATGCATTAACGATGGATCCATAGTTATTTACAATATATATTGATGATGGAAGTGAATGTATTATCACCAAGTTTGCAGGTAATCAGGGAAGCCAAATAAAATGCTGAATGTTATTCCAAAACAAGTGAAGTATAAAATAGGGAAGTCTTGCTAAAACTATATAACATACTAGTCAGTGTACACCTACAATACTGAAGACAGTTTGTATTGCTTACTTAAAGCAAAGATACACTGGCATTGGAAGCCATCTAGATAAAGGTCACTAGGTCAATTCTGGGCATGGATGGATTTTCTCACGAGAACAGGTTGAGTAGATTGAGCTTGTACTCATTGGAGTTCAGAAAAATGAGAGAAGTCCTATTGAAATAGACAAGATTCTCAGGGAGCTTGACAAGGCAGTTGAGAGTGTTTTTCTCGTGGGAGCCTAGAACTACAGGATAAGATCTCAGTCAAGGGTCACCTCCTTAAGACAGAGATGAGGAGGAATCTCCTCTAAGATGCTTGTGAATCTGTGGAATTCTTAGCACAGAGGACGGTTGAGGCTGAGTAATGTAGAATATTTAAGGCTGGGGCAGACAGATTTTTCATCAGTAAAGCAATCCAGAGTGATGGGGAAAAGGCAGGAGTTAAGCATTACTAGCCATGATCTCATGGAAAGGCAGAGGAGACTTGATGAACCAAATGGGCTGCTTCTGCTCCTATGTTTTATGATCCACATTATGCATAGATCCAGCTTTGTGTTAGAATAATTCCTTTATTGTATAAAAATAAAAGAAACTCAACTTTATCTTGAATATTCTCATTCCCTCCTAAAGGTATGGAATTCCCTTCTAGAAGTCCAGTGTATTCCTGCACAATGCGTAATTCTCACATCCTGGGATTGTCAGTGACGGAGTGTTAAGGCTACGGGATGGATGGTCGAACTGCACACGAACAGGTCATCATGCAGGATGCATAGATTACAAGAGCTCTTGTTGAATCTTCCTTTCTGGTTCACGAGTAACGTGATCAACTACGGCATAACTCCCATCTTGCCCCAAACCCCAACGAAATCAGCTACAGGAAGGGAAAAAAAAACAAACCTTCACAAAGGACATTTTGGAATGTCAAGGTATTCAGTCTATTAAATGTTATCTCTTGAAGCGTAATCATTGTTGAAATGAAGGAAAGCAGCCAATTTATAAATGCAAGGCCCCAACAAATTGTAAGGAGCCCTGGGGACTGGGGGGAGATCATAGTGCAGCGATAATGTCACTGGACTAATTCAGCGTCCAAAGCTAATATTCTGGGGACACAGGTTCAAATCCCAACTCAGCAGATTGTGAAATTTAAATTTAATTACAATAATAAAGTGCAGGTCAGTTGAAAGTTGGTCAGTTTCAAGATCAGCATGAGAGCAATCACAGACTGTTGTAAAATCCCATTTGGTTCACTAGCATCTTTTAGGGAAGGAAACTTGCCTCTCAAAATTAGCAAGGCACTTAGTTTAAGGTCAACGAGGGATGACCAAATGATGGCCTTGCCAGTGAAACTAGCATGCCAAAAGAATACATTTTAAAAATCTGGTAATGTTGGTGAGCAATAAATAACATTCATCATACAAGAAGAAATGTGGACTCTTCTCCAAATCACGTCACACTTATTATTGCCAATCAGAAGGCAGGCATGTTCTTGGTTTAACATTGCAAAAGAGCCACTGCAACTCCAACACAATAATACTCCCTCAATAGCACTAATGAATGCAACAAACACATTCAAGACTTCATAAAATCTTGCAGACAGACAATCTAATGCAATCAATAAAAGTGATTGATTAGGACAAAGATACAACTACATTATAGATCTGCTTCAACTGCCCTTTAATCTAAATGAAAGCTGGATTTTGTAAGCAGTTACAAATTCTTGAGAATAAACCAGACTGGGCAGTGGACATGCACTATCGCCAGGGTAATGACAAATCGGAGAATACAACCTTAAGGGGAAATAAGCTTCCAGTTAGCACTACATTAAAGAGAGTAACAGATCTGTGGAGCAGAGGTCTGAACATACTTTGCTGAAGTTTATTTCTAGACCAGTTACTGGGTCTCAGTTTAACTGCCTTCCTTTCCAAATGAGGTTAGATAACCCACAAGAACTGTGAAAACATCTCAGCCATGCCACCGTTTTTAGACTGTCCCTTCCAGCTCCCTGCCACCCCATTAGAACTGCCATTCATCACGTAACTGGTATTTGCTGTACCTTCTTTATTAACAATGTTGCAACCTCAAGAAGTTATTAAATCTTTTAAAACAAAAATGACCCATGTAACAGAGAGTTTGGAGGAATTTGTGGCTCCACAAGCCAATGCCAAAAGCAATGGGAGCTGCATGCATTACATATGACTGTGGTCCATCTGTCAGTTCTGCTAGTTGATTTTTAGTGGTGACTTTTTTTTTATTACTGGTTCTGCTTTGAACAAATATCCATATGGCAGAATCAATCCCCTAAAACAAAAATGACCAAGCTCTTTGAGAGAAACAACAACCCTCCAGCCATAGGACAGACAAGACCATCTCCACTAAAATCAGTGGACAAACCAGAATTCTAGTGTCGGCAGGTCCTTTCTCCAGAATTAACCAGCTCTGACTTACAATAAAAAAAAAGAAGCTACCGTTAGAAATTAATTGCAGCACAAGGAGAGAAATGCATTGCAGTTATAACACAGAACCATCCCAATCGGGCCAAAGGATCTTGACTGGCAATAACACTGCCAATGACCTTTCAGGCAAATCAGGATAAACTTATCTACCCTTGTCCCTCTTTTAGCTGCTGTTTAAACACATCTACAGTACTCACCCCAAGCACTCTTTATGGCAGCAAGTACCATATTCTAAACAGGTCATACCTTGGTTCTTGAATGATTTTATCTGGGACTTTTATATTCAAATTTCAGACTCACAAAACAGGAAAACTCACCACTGTCTACTACATTAAACCTCTTCATAATTTTAAAGCCTCTAGTAGACCACCTCTCAATCTTTTCACTTCTAGTGAAGTAAGCTGTAGAATCTAACGTTATAAAGGGTATTATCTGGGATCAGTGCAGCACTCATCACCTGACATACATGACTGGGAAGAGTAAGAGGTTACTCGGCTTAGGTGTGCACCACCATTTAATAAGTTCTTAGTGATTTGATTAGATGATATTATCACCACACCTGATCATCTTTCGCCCCCCCTTGCTCATCAAGCAGCTAACTACCTCTGTCTTAAAAAAAACTGAGACTCCGCTTCCACTGTCATTTGAAGACAAGTCCAAAAACTCATGACCCTATGTGAAAAAGAAATTCTCATCACGGTCTTCATGGCCCCTTATTTTCAAAAAGTGACTTTCTTAGTTCTTGATTCTGCAATGTTCACACTGTCAAAGCTCTCAGGTTCTTAACTCTTATTGTCCTCAGTCCAAGGATGTGCAGTTTAGGTGGATTGGCAATGGTAAATTGCCCGCAATGTCCAGAGATGTGCAGGCTAGGTGGGTTAGCCGCATTAGCCATGAGAAATGCGGGATTACAGGGATAGGGTAGGGATTTGGGTCTGGGTATGATGCTCTTCAGAGGGTCAGTATGGCCCCTATGGGCCAAATTGCCTGTTTCCACAGTACAGATTCTGTGATTGTATATTAAAACACAACCCAATAAATTTAATCTGATTCTTTGTAAGGTATTTCTGTAATAAAATAAGGTTCTTTGTCCTAAAGAGCTTCATTACACAATTGGAGACATGAATTACAATGTGTGCACGTGTCCATCAGGAATCAGCCACAAAGTCTTCAAGCAAAACTCCTGAGAACACCACAAAAATGGAGCTTTTGTTGACTAGAGTGGAGTGTGCAGCCTCTCGCCATCGAGAGCAACATACTTAACATTGGCCAGAGAACACGAGCACAAGTGAGCAAGAGGCAAACTCCAGGAATGCCTGCCCAATTTCCAAACATTATGACAGTGGCTATCTTTCAAAAGTACTTCTGGTCAGTATATAGCAGTAAGTTGTGAAAGGAAGTTATTTCTCTCTGATGCGTGGACGTACTGCTGGAGTTTAACAACTTGTAATAAAATACTTTGGACAAAACAATCTACCAACAAGCCATTAGGGTAGATGAACACAATCTTAGTGCTTAGATTCAGGGAACATCTTAAAAAGACAGGAGAGACTTTAGGATTAAACTACAGAGTGAAGCACTTTGACAGTTTTGAAGGCACAGCCACCAGTGGAAACATTAATATGGGGGGGAAGGGGAGGGAGGAGGAAAAAGGCAAGGCCTGGAGGATTGCAGAGATCCTAGTGGATTGTAGGATTTGAGGTGGTTACAAAGACAAGGGGTAAGGCCATGAAGGGATGTGGAAACTAGAATGAAGTGTTTAAACTTGAGCTCCGGTTAAGCCTTGTCTATGTAGTCAGCGATGACTAATGGGACTGCACAAAAATAAGGACATAGTCAGCAAGAGCTCGAGGAACTGGTTAAAGTCGCAGCCTGTTTGTACCGAGCTTTGGCAAATTCTGTTCTGCTCCAACTTGAAAAAAAAACCTCCTGGTAGGAACACCTTATCTGCAGTGCCTGGAAGGCAAGTGTGACCAAACACCACCACAGCCTCCAAAAATTAAACTGCTGTGGAAAGATCACTGCTCATTGTGTTACGGGTTGCTGTGATACTTACTCAGGAGACGAGGCCACTAAGCCTGTAGGTGCTTATCCACGTCAGGAAGTCTCCTCTCTAGCCAGACAGACCAAAGGAGGAAGAACTATTTGAGTCAAACAGTATTTCATTGAGGGGCCTAAGAGCTTCTTCCTCTGTTGCAAAGGGAAGGCAGGTTCAGCAGTGGGTGCTAAATGCCACGAGAACTCTCGTAGGTAGCGTCAATGCAGAGACAAACCCGAGATCAGTCGTCGCTCTCCACCATCTCTGATACCCAAGACATCAAACCAAATTTGTTTCAAGGAGAAGGATGAGCTTTCAATCATTCAAACAGTATGTACTTTGGACTTAAGATCGAGAAGATGGCGGGGATTGTGTGGTCGAAAAGAAAAGGATACAACCAGTTGAAGAACATACACAGACAACCTAGTCACAAAATGGCATGAACAGCCTTCATTTTAACAGAATACATCGGCCAGTTATTACATGGTGTTCTATGTGATGTTACTTACGTGGCATGATTCCTTGGCTGGCCAGCTCCTCCCGGGTCCGCCGCTGCTGAAGCTTCAGCTGCAGTACTGTCAGAGAGAGAACAAAGAGAGGACACACACGGTTAGTGCTCCAGGCTACGACTGCGAAACAGTGAAGTTACTCCGCGCTTTGTGAAAGTTCTCCATTTTAACCTTCACTTTTTGCAGAAGTGGTCACAGATCTAGCATTTCCGCCCATCTGCTTTTAAGTAGGAAACAGCAAAGACGGCTGTCATTTCGACAAGCTTGACAATTAAATTTAAACAGTTCAAGCCTTGTCAAAAACAAAACTGCTTTTTTAAATGGTCTCCTGCCCTCTTTCCGTGAAGAGAATTTCAGCTTTGGAACATACTGCCTGCCTGTGACCCACAAGGCCATACCTACAGGAGTCAGCACCTGCAAAAGTGCTGTAGTACCAAATCGGTAATTCAAGGGTCACAAATTACTACAAACTTTTTAGAGACAATCTGAGGATGGAAGGGAAGGGCGAGTAGGGCAACTGCCCAATGAGAGACTAACCATTCTCTCAACACTGTCTAGTTTCTTCAACAATCCTGCAGGGGTTTTTTGACAATTTTGAGCTGCCCACTGAGATCTCTTATGTGTCAACTTACTTTCTGAGAAGAACTTCCTCATTTCAGTCCTTAGTTTGACCCTCAGACTGTCTGACCTTCTGGTTTGCAGTATTAATAGGCATGCCTTGTTTGAAAAAGTAATCCACACTGCTTTAGTCTTGCAGGCTATCCCTCGCGGTTGCCTCGTTTCAAATCCAAGGTGCTCAAATTCTACCTGTCGATAATTCAGCCAGAGCCACGCCTCTTTCTGTGACCACTTCTAGCAGCTGAATCACTTACAAGTCAACGACCAGAACCAGACAATAAATACAAAGGGAAAGTTTGATGACAGCACAATACACTTCGAACACACTTACCTCAGGCTTGCTTGCTATTAACTATAAAGTTGACTCTACCAAAACCACAAGGCCTTTCAACCTCACAGAGTTATTTCAATTCCATCTCTTTCAAAAGTTTTAAAAGCAAAATGGGCATTGAATCCATGTTCAAAGTGGGACAGGATCATGGGAAAGAGGAGTTAGGAGAGATCATACTATCAAATGAAAAACAGACCACTCCACATTCTCATGAACATCCAGTTTTGCTGCTCCACTTATCAGGCAGTCATTTGATTTCTGATACCAGACTAACTTAAATATCCTCTGGTCTTTCACAAACCAAGCCTGGTTCTAGATCAACAAACTGGACGCAAATAAAATCAGCTGCAGTCAGAGATAAATAAGGACTAAAATAATTCAAACCACAAATGCTGGTCTCAGTTAATCCTAATTTTAAACTGAGTCAAAACATTTTCACACTGCACATCCAGTCAACAATTTTCAAACCAGATACAATTTAAAATTTACTGTTAAAACATTAAAATATTGGGTTAATTTTATGAACAAACTAAAGGAAACCGCCAACAAAATGTTTCCTTTCCGAAAAACTAGAGGCAAATACAAAGCTGAAGAGCCATGCTCAACTTTACAATTCCTCCTCCCCACCTATTTTCCATTCCCAATGTCAGATGTGGTATTTGGGAGATGTGATGGATTGGAGGCAGGAAGAAAAGAACTACTACACTTTACAAATTTTGGCAAGCAGCATTCAACACAAAGACTGACTTCCTGTTTTGGGGAGGGGGGCAAACCAGCAGGGAAAGGACAAAGTAAATGCATGCATAGTTTCCGTAAAACCTTTCGTGATTTGATTTACTACTTTGATAAGTTTTAAATGCAAACATCAAACTCTACCCATGACCACGATAAATGAAACAAGCCAGCAGAACATGCACTGCAATATGGATGGGCATATCTGGAAGATCAGACTGTACCAAGATCTACCTTGCATTGCTACTTCTGGCAGAAATGCTTTTGCCAAAAATGAATGCTGATAGGGAATTAATAGATAATACAGACGGAAAGACTGCACAAAAATACCAAACAGTTAGGCACGGAGGTCCTGAAATCTGGTCTCTGTTGCAATTACTAGACAGTTCCATACAAGTGTCATATTGGGCTTGAAAAGATCAACTGTTTTTCTCTCTCTGCAAATGATGCCAAACCTGTTGAGTTTCTCCTGCACTTGCTGTTTTTATTTCAGACTTCCAGCATTACAGTATTTTGCATTTAGGCAAGCCAATTAACCTCAGCTAGTTAAATAAAATTGGCCTTGGTGCATCTAAAATTGAAGTGGGTAGGGAAGGAAGTGGTCCTACTTTAGAGTATCTCCAGCTTGGAAAACAGAGATGTATTCTTCAGATGAAAACAGAGGGCATTGAAAGCTTATTTGGCATATGAAGGGCAGAGGGATGAACACAAAGTAGTAGAATGAGCATACATAACTTTCCAAACTTGCTCCACATGAAGTATGGCCACTTAGATAGGGTAATCTAAAGCATTGTGCTCAAAAATAAACTGCTCATTTTCAGATATAACGTGTTCAACCAATGTAACTCATTTAAGATGATCAGCTAGGTCCACAGTGTGATGCATTTACATGTGTTAGAACCTTGATAGACTAATACGCGAGACAGCGGTTTTTGCAGGCGGAACGAATCTGTACAATCATTGCACCTTTTACAGATAAGGGGCCATGAAGACCATGGCTATACCCTGACCAAACAGAAACTAGGTATCTGGTCTGAGTATTAAGACTGACAGTCAACTATTATGAAGACACTCAAAATGTTAATTGTCTTTTCTCCACACGTGCTGCCAGATCTGCTGAGTTTCTCCAGCATTTTTTTTGTTTGTTTCGTATCTCAAGTATATGCAGTTCTTAGTTTTATATTACTAAAGTATTTTTTTCTGCATCTTCATGATAATTATGGCCCAGCCTATCAGCACCATCTTTTCATCGTATATAAAATGGTGTCGCTTTTTTCTCCCCTCAAGTTCATCTCTTTTCATGTAGTTATGACAACTGCAAGAGAAAAAGCTTCAACTTTAAGTCTCTTTTTAACAATGTTTATCCTTCATTTACTGCATTTTGTTTAAAACATTAATTATGTAAACATCCTCCACTCAGTCCACTTGACTGGAATCCTGCTTTAAAAGGATTCTGCTGTAGTTTCAGTCATGAGTTCTGCGAGCTGCGATTCATGAAGGAACACAAAAGAACACAGAATTACAGAAAAGAAAATCACAAGGTAAGAAATCTATTTACAGCAGCAAATGCAGGGAACGAGTACTAAATTGTCAATCCCATTCTGAGACTTCACTTGCAGAGCAGAATCATCCAATATTGTCTCTCTCCCATGTGTTCTTCACAACACCCCCAGAACTCATTTATCTTAATAATCCTCATGCGTAATGTAACACACAGGTCAGCATGCACTGCACAAAATGTTTCTCTTGAATGATAGCAAGGCAATCATCCAAAGAGAGATCAGCTAACAGTAAAAATGCTACAACTTAACTCCTCAAATTTGAACTGAACAGGTTCCCCTTCAGCAGTCTGACAAGTAACACACTGAAGGTACAGGAAACAGTGTCTATGCAGTTGAGTATTGGGGTCCTTTCCACGATTGCCACCTTGCTACTGAAGGGAGCAATGGAACATTTGAGCCTAAGAGCGATGCGTCAGGAGTTTTCAACTGCTGGCAGGATTGCCCATGACAGTGAGGTCAAAAGGGAGGAACCAGCCAAATCAGATCCAAAACAAGTCCTCAAATGGTGATTCAGGTGCAAGATATTCATGTGATGTCAACGGCTGTGATGACAGATGAAGGTTACAGTAGCAGGGAGATCCCTAGTCAACATTTCCTTGCCATTGAAACTGGATCTACCTTCTGTCTAGGACCGTGTCTGCTGATGCACAACAGTGTTCCACGTTATAAGATATCCTTCATAAGGCATCCACCTAGAGGAATAAGGGTCTGTTGCAGGGCATAACAGAGACGGAGGACGGCAAGGTGGAATACAGCTATGTCAGCACCATGATACCTCAAATTACCAAACTGCTCTGAATTGATACTTGGTGATCTGCCCAGATGAGATGCACACATTACCCAGTTCAGTCTGCACTTAGTCGCCTGCATCTATTTAAACAGTGAGGCAATGACACTCTTCTGCCTCCCCTCTGTTGTTAATCACTGACATTACAAGCAAGTCAAGGGTCAGCCACGAAGCAATTAGAGGGGAGACAGTGGGACAGTGACAATGTCATTGGACTTGCAATCTATGGGTTGAGGCAAATAATAAGCCATGGGACATGGGTTCAAATCCGACCAAAAAAGCTGGTGGAATGGAAATTCAAATCATAAAATCTGGCATTGACAATTAGGTTTGTGAAAACTCATTTAATTCATTAGTGCCCTTTAGGTAATTAAACTTGCATGAGATTTCAGACCCACAGCAATGCAGTTCACTCTTAACTGCTCTCTGAAATGGCTAAGCAAGCCTATGCTCACAGGCGATTAGGAATGGGCTATAAATGCTGCCCTTGACAGCCTTGTCTATATTCCATAAAAGATTTAAAAAAAAGAGAACGCAATCACAGATGTTAATAAACAGGCATTTTCAGAGTGACTTGAATGCAGAAAATGCTTGAGCTGTAATCAGAATAAAGCAAACATCGGGCCAAAGGACAAGATTTTTTTTTTAGATTACTTACAGTGTGGAAAGTATCGGGGTTTAAAAAAAAAGGGTCAATTAAATAGGTTGCAAGGTTACAGAAGTGGGCTGTAGTGCATCAGGAAGAAATTCAGTTCATGGTGGAACAGGACATTGAGACTGTGAGCAGAGTAACTCAGGCTTGGCACTGGTGAAGGAGGTGGAATCAATGGTGCTGATAAGTATCCTGAGAGGAGGAGCTGACAAAGTTAATAATTAGAAGTTAACTTCAGCAAACTGCAGTTCATCCAAGAAAGGATGGCAGACAAATTGCCTGACTAAAGAATGGAACCAAAGCAGGTGATTGCAGTGCGAGGGATACGGACAGAAGCCAGCACAATGGCAACGTACTGTTTAATATATCCTCAGTTTCACTAAATGCTCAGATGGGTGCCAATTACATACAGTCAGTCCAAACTGTAAAAAACATATCCATAATTTTCTAACTGCGCAAAAAGGTTTGAAAGATTTTTACAATGCCAAGATTTAGCTGTCATTTGTCACTACCAAGAATCTTATTGTTTTAAGGTGCATGCGAGATGTTTTCCTCTCAAAAACAAAATTTCTCCACAAAAGCATCATCTTAGAAGGGCAGCTTCCCTAACTGCCCTTAAGAAGATGGTAGCGGTGGTGAGCTACCTTCTTGAATTGTTGCGGTCCAAATGGAGTAGGCACACAGTGCTTTGTGGTGAGATGACCCAATGACAGTGAAAGAATGGTCTTGTATGAAATGCTGTGGGAATGACCAGGAAACAAAACGGAGGTGGAGGAGCCAGTGTTGGACTGGGGTGGACAAAATGAAAAATCACATGACACCAGGTTATCGTCCAACAAGTTCATCTGGAAGCACTAGCTTTCGGAGTGCTGCTCCTTCATCAGGTGGTTGTGGAGAATAAGACCATAAGACACAGAACTTATAACAAAAGATTACAGTGTCATGCAAATGAAATGATATATTGAACAAACCTGGATGGTTGTTAAGTCTTCATGGGACTGAAGTTATATATTGAAAAAGTAGGAAATAGAAGACCACCAGCAAAACACAATGTAGAGCTTTTGCAGAGATCAGTACTTCAAAGACAACCCTTTGCAAGTTCAAGTATAAGGGGAGGGAAGCAACAAAGAAGAGAACATCAACAACATCAAGTGGTACAAACAAATCCACTCGAGATGGTCTGAATTACTAATCAGTACAAAGGCATTTTCCTTTACTGATGGGCAAGTTATTTCTCACATCTAGATTTCATACCTAAACCTGCTAGCCATTCAGAAATCACAAAGTGCCTTTAAAATAAAGTACAATTGTCTGTATTTCTCTAAGTTCCATCATTACAGCTATTACGTCAGCTGCATAGATCTCAAGCTTTTGAATTTCTTCCTGAAACTTCTGAAACACCTCTCTGCCCTCTCCTAACATGGACCTGAAACCTAGGCTTTTGCTTACTGTCCGAACACCATCTCTCAGAGCTCACTGTCACATTTCCCATAATTCTGGAGAAGTTCTCTGGAATATTTTACCATGATAGATATTACATAATTACAACTTTTCCGTGAGAATAGAAAACCTATGATCCTGCACACTGTAGCTCTAAGTTTCCCCAGAGTGGAACTCGGGAACTTAAGCTAAAAAAAAATGTTGAGGTTGTGAGCTCTGAAGCAACAGCGGACACAGCAAAGTTCCAAATGAGTTTTAACACTTGCGCTCCTGTTTCAACAGGCACACCATCCCAGCTAAAGCCCATCACCCCCATGCCCCAAACTCAGCCTTGCCAGGTCTCCTCACTACTCCAGTAGTCTCACTATCGAGCTGAACAACTTCCAAGCCTTAAAGGTTCAGTGGGAAAAGTTCGGGAAGCACTCCCAAAGCCCCAAGACAATTGCCACAAGGACAGGCTGCGCACAGGGAGTGAAAGAACCCTGCAACAGGAGTGACAGCTGCAACACTGCCCCCTGCAGCTGGCCATTGAGGATGAGAGAAACCACTTATGAAGCATTGCTTAGTCACAGCAAAAGAATGTCCTGAATGACGGAATCCTCTAGCGCGTCCACACCACTTCAGACAAAGATCAAAATCCAAACTGGAGTAATAGTTTCCAGATTCAAAACAGGAATTGTTAAGTGAGAACTTAGATTACATTAAAAAATTAAAACTAACACACCAAGGCACACAAGGTTGAAAACAATCAATCAATCAGTTGGGGGAAAAAAAGAGGTAAATCAGGAAGTGCTGGATGAGAGGTATTTACAAATTTGTCGATTGCAGGAATGAGGTTAGAATTAAAGAGGTAATAGTCTCTACAGACTCAGGCTGTAAGAGGATGACCTGGGCTGAAACTTGATGTGTTTCAACACGTTGCAGAAAGGGTCCCAAGGTTCGATTCCAGCCTCTGGTGACTGTCTGTGTGGAGTTTGCACATTCTCCCAGTGTCCGGTTTCCTCACACAATCCAAAGATGTGCAGGTCGGGTGAATTGGCCATGGTAAATTGCTCATAGTGTTAGGTGCATTGGTCAGAGGGAAATGGGTCTGGGTGGGTTACTCTTCGGAGGGTGGGTATGGACTGGTTGGGCTTGTTTCCCATCGATTCTCCTGTTCCTTGGATGCTGCCTGACCTGCTGCGCTTTTCCAGCAACACATTTTCAGCTCTGATCTCCAGCATCTGCTGTCCTCACTTTCTCCTGTTTCCACACTGTATGGAATCTAATCTAATCAAAAAAAGAAAGATAAAAACACAGACAATAGGAGCAGACGGGGGCCATTCTGCCTGCCCTCCAAGCTCTATCATTCTATAGAATCACTACTGATCCTTAACCTCAAGGTCACTTTCCCACCTGATGTCAGAAATCCCTCAGTCTTCGAATCTATCAACTCCAGCCTTGAATGCACTCGGCAACTGAGGACCACAGTCCATTGTAATAGCCAATTCATTAAGCCAAGTGAAGACATTTCTCCCATTTCAGACCAAAATGGCACTCTTTGCTCCTCTCTGCCCAACTATTTGGATTCAGAATCCTCAGCCTGGGACAACAGCCTCTTCGTATCTACACTATCAAACCCTCTTTGGAAGTTAGGTCAACAATGTATTTGTAGATTAGAAGGAAAACAACTTTCAATTTGATATCACATTTAATGCAGAAAAAGGTCTTCATAAGAAGATTAACTGAAAAAACTGGCATTGAGCTACATAAGATGTCAGAGCAGATGAGAAAGATATTAGCAAAAGAGATCTTAAAATATCTTAAAGGAACAGAAAGTGGTGGAGAAGTCAAACATAATAAGAAATAGGTGATCATTTGTCCGCTTAAGCTTATCTTGCCAGTCAATAAGATTATGCTAATCAGATCATGACCTTCACTTCACTGTCAGTCTTGCCCCCCCCCGCCCCCCCAAGCCCTCATCCATAACCCTTGGCTCCCTTACAAATCCAAATTCCATCGAGCTCAGCCTGGAATCTAGAACAAATTCAATGACTGAGCCTATGCTGTTCCCTGGACTAGAGAATTCTAAAGACACATTATCTCAGAAGACAGCAGTCTGCTAGTCACATTGGTGAATTTTATTGGATATACATCAACTGGCCACTTGGCCCAAGACTAGTTATTGTGCTCTCGAGCCTTTACCATTTTTCCTGAAAATCTACCAGCTGTAACTTTCTCCCCTCTATGATTCTTTAGTTATCTCTTAAAGAGAATTTATAATGTCCGTTTCAACCATTTAGGAGGTCTATGTTCTTACCACTCTTCAGGTTATGAAAAGTTTCTTTCAAATTCTCCCCTGGACTCCTTGGCAACAATCTTATATCGATGGACTCCAAAGTATGCAAATAGTTAGATGAAAGTGGTTTAATCTAATACGCAGTTGGGACAGATTTACTTGGAGAAAGGCATGGGGAAATGGTGGTTAGATTAGATTAGATTACTTACAGTGTGGAAACAGGCCCTTCGGCCCAACAAGTCCACACCGCCCCACCGAAGCGCAACCCACCCATACACCCTACATCTACCCCTTACCTAACACTACGGGCAATTTAGCATGACCAATTCACCTGACCTGCACATCTTTGGAGTTGTGGGAGGAAACCAGAGGAAACCCACGCAGACACGGGGAGAATGTGCAAACTCCATCCATTCAGCAAGGATAAAAGTGGTGTGGTGTATAACACTGGTGTGGACCAACCAGACTCAAAGGTCTGTCTCTGTGCTGCACATTCCATTTCATTTTATGTGAAATATATTGATGAAGTCAGATATCAATTGTGATGATTCCACCTCATCATCGTCCTAAAGGTATCTGGTAGAATCCTTATTTCAACACTTACTGGCTGGAGCTTTGACACTGGAATTTCATAGCAATCACAGAATCCCTACAGTATGGAAGCAGGCCATTTGGCCCAGTAAGTCCATGCAAACCTTCCAAAGAGCATCCCACCCAGACTCACTCCCCTTACCCTTTCCCTGTAAACCCCCTCCCTTGCATTTCCCATGACTAATCCTCCAGTTCTAACATCTCTGGACACTTCGGGTAATTCAGCACGGCCAATCCATTAACCTACAGATCGTTGGACTGTGGGAGGAAAACAGCACCCAGAGGAAACCCACGCAGACACTGGGAGAATGTGCTAACTCCACGCACACAGTCGCCCAACGGTGGAGTCAAACTTGTGTCCCTGGCACTGTGAGGCAGCAGTGATAACCTCTGAGCCACCGTATCACTCATTCAGTGCAAAGAGAATGGTTTACATTTCTACAACACCTATTGAGACCACATGGAATGTCTCCTAACTCTTCTTCACTCCAAAGTTTCACAGCAAATTAAGTACATCTGAAGTGTCACTTCATTAATAGAGCTGGCAGTAATTTGTACACAGCAAGGATTTGCAAGCTGTAAATCTAAAGAGTCAATCTACCTTGGTAGTGCCAGTTGACAGATGAATGCTGGCCAGAAAAGTACATCGCTCTTCTTCAAAAAGTTTGAAGTTCAAAAAGATCTTTTAGATTGCTCACATCCAGCTGACCAAGCAAACAGTTCAGTCCAAAGCCGCATCTGAAAGAGGTCACTGTCAAAACGTAACTTGCTGGAATCAGTCCAGATGATGTGATGGCAGCTTGTTTTGGGGCTTGATCAGTAAGTCTCAGGAAGGAGAGGTCACATCTGGAGAGAGATGTATCCTGGGGAATATGTTTTTTACAAAGTCAGAATAAATTGAAGCCCAGGATCAGGGAGGCCCTGATTGAAATTTACTGAATATTGAGGGGCTTGGAGAAGTAGATGTGGAGAAGACATTTCTTCTAGTAGGAGAGACTCGGGGTTTGAGGGCACAACCTCAGGGTGATGGGAAGACCCTTTAGAACTGAGATGAGGAGAAACTCCTTCAGCCAGAGGATGGTTAATCTGTGGAATTCATTACCGCTGCAAGTATAGAGGCCAAGTCATTGAGTGTATTGAAGACAGAGATACATAGATTCTTGGTTGGTAAAGAAAAGAGCAACTATGGTGAGAAGCCAGGAGAATGGGGTTGAGAAAAAAAATTTCATCTATAACCAAATGACTCAGCAGATTTGATGGGTCGGATAGTGCAATTTTCCTCCTATATTTTATGGCCTTTATACACCCACAATCTTCTGATTAAGAGAAGACACTTGTAAAACAGTACTCTGTAAAAGTTCTTTAAGAAACAATTCACATCTTGAAGATCACATTATGTTAAACAACAAAATATTATTCCTTGGATATTGTAATAAAGCCCAATTGACATTGTAAATTGAAAGAGGAAAACTGAATTGAAATTAAATTGAATGGAGTTAAATCAGGAACGCTGCATGGTGTAAACAAGAGGAATCAGAAAATTGTGGATTCACCGATTCTTTGTTTTGATTAGATTAGATTCCCTATAAATGTGGAAACAGGCCCTTCGGCCCAAAAAGTCCACACCGACCCTCTGAAGAGCAATCCACCCAGACCCATTCCCCAACATTTACCCTGCACCTAACAATACAGGCAATTTAGAATGGCCAATTCATCTGACCTGCACATCTTTGGACTGTGGGAGGAAACCGGAGCACCCGGAGGAAACCCACGCAGACACAGGGAATGTGCAAACTCCACACAGACAGCTGCCCGAGGTGGGAATTGAACCCGGGTCCCTGGCGCTGAGAGGCAGCAGTGCTAACCACTGAGCCACCGTGCCACCCCACATCATGCAGCCACATCATGTGCTGATGGAGAACAGTCAAAGAGGGGTAGATGCTCCCCCTTCCTAAATACTAAATAAATACACAATAGCTCTGTTATGAAGTCAGTGTGATTTTCCATTTCGTTTTCAGTTCACACCAACTACCTGTGAGCAGAATGGCAGAGTTTATTTCCAATTTGCACTGACCTGGACAGTTTCCTGCTACAGAAAGCGATTTGAGAACCTTCCTAATTCCGTCACTCTCCCCAACAAATTAATTTTTTTTGTTAAGATCCTTAACGCCAACAAAAGAAAGCATCTTTTAGCTTAATTGGATTCAGACAGAGGTCAGAGGGGTAACCAACCATAACCAATAAGCTCCTCAAGACAAAGTCTTTTTAACTGTTGGAACTATTTTGGTTTTCATCATTCTCGATTGCTGCTTTTAGTTCATTCAACTAAAATACACACAATCTGGATAGTCATGCTGTACTGAGAGCAGTGCCTTTCTGGTAATAATGTTGAGCCAAAGTCACTTCAGGGGGTTGTAAAGATCCCAGGGCACTGCTCAAAAATCGAGCTGAGATTTTTTGTAGTGTTGTGTTTTGTTTAATATTCTTCCCCTGACCACCAGTAAAAACCTATCAGCTGGTCACTATTTCTTTGGAGATTCTGTTGTATCAAGACTGGCTGCAGCAGCAGCTGCCTAAGTAACCGGTTGCAGCCCCTGATTTATTTGGGGCTAGGTTCTGCAGAGTGCAATAACCCATTTTTCTGAAAGCTAACAGAATCACTAAATGGAAAGAAATCATAGTTGGGGAGAAAAAGGGCAAATAAAGTTCAATTATTAGCACTACAGTCAAAGTGCTTTTCCATTAGTGAATAGTCCAGGTTGTGGAGCAGAAGAGCATGGTAATTACATTGCTGTAATTACTTGCTGCTACAGCAGCAGGATCCCAACTGCAATTATTGAGAATCTATGATTCTGCCAGAGTAAAAGGAGTGACCTTGAGGCAGTTGTTTCACAGTTGGAGCAGCCCAGAGTGAAAAAGTCTTGTGTTCAAGCCCCACCTGCCCTAGAGATGTGTTATTTAACGTGCCTGACCAAGCGATTAAAAATATCTGAAGGAGCCAGTGAGAAGCCAAGGATCAGCCAGAGAGACTTGGGAGTTGTGCAATCCAAATTAAAACTTCAATGAACAATGAAACAGCAGAGAAATCATCTGCAGTAGCAAGTAGGACAGCTCCTTGCAAATTACAGACAACTGCAACCACTAGTTAATAGACTCCGACAAGCATATGCTCACAGAAACAAACTCACTTGGACCATCCTTAACTTGTACTACAAGAGACCAGGTCTAAAATTAAAGCACAAAAACATTTACTGACCAGGTAGAAGGTTATGAGTTTTACAAATGTACACACTACTTATCAGTTAATAAAATCTTCACAGAAAACGCGCGAGCACAAAGCAGGAACAAGAGAAGTTTGACAGTGTAAGGACAGAGATTTAATCCACAGGCAAACACTAATCAAGAGATTTTTAAATAGCGTTTGGTGACATGTACTGAGGCAAACAGTCCAATGGTTGAACTTCAGAGGCAGGTGCTGATCTAAAATAAAATAAATCTAATTGCCAAAGTAATTCCAGAAGGGTTCTGTCTCTGTCGGTTACATCTGGCACAATACTAAAACTTAGCAAAGTCACGGGGCCAGTGATACATATTTTTAGTGCAGTAGAAAAGAGCAAGAAAAACAGAAAAGATGCAAGATACAGCATGATTACTTCATGATTTATTAAGATCGGCTCAAGACATACATACGCAAGTTTTGACATGAAAGAAAAACCAATAAATATGTTTAGCAAGCTAAATAACACCTTTCACAAAGGTTACCAACATTGGAAACATTATTAAATTTGCTAGTGACAGCAAGATGGAAAGGAGAGCAACTTGTGGAGGAGGATACAAAAGCAAAGAGCTAACGATGGGCTCGAGGGCAAAATTTATTGGCAGAGGAAAATGTGGGAGGGTAGGAGGTTGCCCACTTCAGCAGGAAGAATACCAAAGGCTATCATTACTTTCATGGAGAGAAATTTCAGAATGCAGTGCAAGAGGCAGCCAGGTTTCTTATACGTTAAGCACAGTAAGTTAGCATGGAAATATAGGGCATGATTAAGACAGACAAATGAAATGTGACCTTTATTGCAAAGGAGATGGGAGTACAGGAGTGGGAAAGTCTTGCTCCAACTATACAGATCAGTGAAGGGTCATACTTGACATGAAACATTCGTTCTATTTCTCTCTCCAAAGATGATACGAGACCTGCTGACTTGCTCCAGCATTTGTTTCAGATTTCCAGTAACTACAGTATTTTGCTCTCAGATGATTTCAGGGATGAAGGTTTGTCTGATGAGACTCTACTGCAGCATATACATGAAAACTAAGACTGAAATGATTCAATAAAGGCAATTCACTGTAGACTTGAAGGAGAACTGTTTAGGTCTAGATGGAAAGAGGGTGCAGGGACTAAATGCCTCAGTCTTTGCAAAGCCACTAGACACATAATGGGCTGAATGGCATTTAGCAATAAGATTCCATGTGTTTATATTGATATTTACTTCATTCATGTTATAGCTCTGCTGATGCCACAGTAATTAAAATAGCTCTGGAAATCTAATTACATGCTTGCTGAGGGTAAGTCTATATACTTAAGAGTTTTATAAATAGACTGTATTGATGAAGTCAGTTAGCCAGTAAGAAGCATAGATAACAGGAAGCTATATTTGGAAAGAACTGATGTTTTTCCTCCATTTAATTAACCGCCTTTTTATTTGGAGCTATTTTTAAACATGACAGAAAAAAATGCTGCACATCAATAAAACCTTTCACTGGATTCACACAAGAACATTAGAAACACAAGTGCACCCTGTGAGCCTGTTCTGCCATCATTGCTGATCAGATTCTGCATACCCCCTGCCAACCACCGACCATAGACAACAATCAAACTCAGCTTTGAGCAGTTTCTATCGTTACAATACCAACCAGTAACAACCCTCAGAAGAAATTTATTATCTCCTAAATTACGTGCTGAGTTAAGTGGGATGTGACATTTGGACTCGGACGAGGAAGACTTTGGTTCCAATTTCGAGCCAATGACCCCCAACAGAAAAGGGGTGGCATGGTGGCTTAGTGGTTAGCACTGCTGCCTCACAGCACCAGGGACCTGAGTTCGATTCCTGCCTCGGGTGACTGGGCGGAGTTTGCACTTTCTCCCATTGTCTGTGTGGGTTTCCTTCGGGTGCTCAGATTTCCTCCCACAATCCAAAGATGTGCAGGTCAAGTGAATTGGCCATGCTAAATTGCCCGTTGTGTTAGGTGCATTAGTCAGAGGTAAATTTAGGCTAAGCAAATGGATCTGGGTGGGTTACTCTTCAGAGGGTCAGTATAGACTTGTAGGGCCTGTTTCCATATTGTAGTGAATCTAATGCTTCATCAGAACCTATCTAGCCAGACAGGATATTCTCCAGTCAATTAGCGCACTAATTCTAATCATCCACCTTCACACTTGGCTGAGGGAATAAAGAGAGCTCAGTGGCTTATGTCAACACCAAGATGGCATTTACTGACCCTATATGTCAACACTATTGTTCAAGGAAGGGGAGGGATGGGCAGAGCTCCATTAAATAGGGCTTTGCCAGTACATTTGGGTTTGTTTTTATTACAGATGCAACATTTAGCCTGAGAAAGTAGCACAACATCCACTTTTCATTTAGTACAATGTCTTGCATGTCAATTTTAACCAACTTACGTAGAAAGCAAGCAACAATAACTTGGGGTGTTTTGTCCACGTCACAAAGAACAACCAGCAATATGTCTTCTCGGTTGATTGAAGCAATTACTGTGCAAAGATGGAATTGATCATAGAATCCAGAGTTTGGAAACAGGCCATTCAGCCCAACAAGTTCATACCAACTCTCTAAAGAGCATCCCACCTAGACTCACTCAAGTTGTGATGGTGAGTGGCTTGGAGGGGAACTTGCAAGGTGCTCCCCTGTATCTGCTGTCCTTGTGTTTCCAAATGGTAGTGGCGTGTGCTGTCTAACCACTGAGCCCCCATTCCACCCTGGATGCATATCATCACAAACATGCTGCAGAGGACGACAGAGTGCAGCTCATAAAACCATCGATAACTACAAGATGGTGAATTTGTGCAGTGTAGCTTCTAGATAGAACACACTGCTGCAACTGAGTGTGTTTGTGATGGAGGGAGTGGATTCTTATGGATGCAGTGCATGGACGGTACAGTGGCTCAGTGGTTAGCACTGCTGTCTCACAGCGCCAGGAACCCAGGCGACTGTCTGTGTGGAGTTTGCACATTCTCCCCGTGTCTGCGTGGGTTTCCTCCAGGTGCTCCAGTTTCCTCCCACAATCCAAAGATGTGCAGGTCAGGTGAATTGGCTACGCCAGATTGTCCATAGTGTTAGGTGCGTTAGTCAGAAGGAAACGGGTCTGGGTGGGTTACTCTTCGGAGGGTCAGTGTGGACTTGTTGGGCCGAAGGGCCTGTTTCTACACTGTAGGGAATCTAATCTAAATGAACTGCCTTGTCCTGGATGATGTCAAGTTTCCAAAGTGTTGTTTGAGGTACACCTATCCAGGTAAGTGGTATATATTCAGGACATTCCTCACTGGTGCTTTGTATATAGTAGATAGGATTTGGGGAGTCAGGTGGTGAGTCACTCAGTGCAGTATTCCAAGTCTCTGACCTGCTCTTGTAGCCATTGTATTTATGTGAGGCATCCAGTTGAGTCAGAGGGATGTATAGCAGACACATACCCTTTGTTCCAATGTGTCCATGCGGACCAGATATCCTGAATTAATCTACCCCCATTTACCAGCACTTGGCACATATCCATATCCTTTCTATTCATGCTTCCATCCAATTGAGGTTCTGGTCAATGGCAACTTATAGAACTTGGCTAGTGTGGATTTAATGATGGCAACACTATTGAATGTCAAAGGGTGATGACTTGATTAGCTCTTAGAGATGGCATTTGTTTGGCATGAACGTTACTTGCCATTTTTCAGCCCATGCCTAAATATCATCTAGATCTTGCTATGTTTGGAAACATACTGCTTCATTATCGGAGGAGTTGCAAATGGTGAACATGGTGTAATCAGCAAACATCCCACTTCTGGCCTTATGGTGGAGGGGAGATCTTTGGTCAAGAAGCTTAAGAGGGTAGTATCCTAGGCCCAAACATGAGGAACCTCTGCAGAGATGGCCCAGCTAAATGAGATGACTGACTTCCAACAATTACAACCATCTCCCTCTGTGACTGATATGACTCCAACCAGCCAAGAGTTTTTCCTTATTCCCATGATCTTATGGAATGAAGAATCTTGAAGGGTGAAATAGCCAACAACTGCATCTATTTATGATCTTAAAATGTTGGGTCAAAACAAAATGTTCGGGCAGCACGGTGGCACAGTGGTTAGCACTGCTGCCTCACAGCGCCAGAGACCTGGGTTCAATTCCCGCCTCAGGCGACTGACTGTGTGGAGTTTGCACGTTCTCCCCATGTCTGTGTGGGTTTCCTCCAGGTGCTCCGGTTTCCTCCCACAGTCCAAAGATGTGCAGGTCAGGTGAATTGGCCATGCTAAATTGCCCGTAGTGTTAGGTAAGGGGTAAAAGCAGGGGTATGGGTGGGTTGTGCTTCGGAGGGGTGGTGTGGACTTGTTGGGCAGAAGGGCCTGTTTCCACACTAAGTAATCGAATCTAAAACTGACTGGAACAGCACCGTCTGTGTTGTGGAACTTAAGCAACAGGATCCCCTCTCTGTTCTCATTGTACAGTGAAGAGAATAATACAATTATTCAAATCATTTTTTGAGCAGCCCATGTGCATCTTTCCCACAATTGAATGGTCAGTCTTATGCCTAGAACATGCCAAATAGGCTAAGTCACTCAGCATTTAGAACCTGCTCAGTCATTTGGAAAGATTCTGGCTGTTCCGACTGCAACAGTAAGTTCATTTCCCTGCTAGTCCCCGACATCCTCTGACGCCTCATCTCCACAATAAATATTTCAATCACCTTTGTTTCTACTGCTCTGACAAAGAGGGTTCCACAGACTCAACCGTTAGAGAAAAGAAAAAGTAATCCTCATATCCGTGCTTAAAGCATGAAGTTGGTTTTATCGCTAATGTCCTGCAGGTACAAACTACAGGAGGTAAAACCAGCAACTGTGAAATAATTTTGACAGGCTATGTCATTGCTGTAAAATTGGGTATAATTCAGCATCTGGGTCTGAATTATCCTGGTTTTCAAACAATATCCTTTGTTTATGTTTCCATTCAAATTGATTGCATTGCAAATAGGAAATCGTTCCACTAACCAGCTGTTTTAGAATGGTCTAAATTTACACTGAAAATATTCCTTGGTGTGTTTAAGAGTGATAACCTGGTACAGTTTTATTAATGCAGCTGAGAATCAGTTTATAAACAAAAATCAGCATTTTTAATCAAGTGCTTAGCTACTTTAAATAACTGAAAATGATTTTTTAAACATTCAAAACCAGGTAGTAGTTTCCTAGTAAATTAAATATTCTGTTGTTAAAAGCTTTTAACAGGTCCTAATAGTTCCCTTGGGTGGAATTTAATGCCATTCCTGGTGCTGGAGGGCTGGGGATACTTATTCATGGAGGCGGCTTGAGGGTGGGGACTCGGCCCTGTATCAATTCAGCCAATTGCAGGAGGTCCTTGGGACAGCTCCCACACGCCAACACTCATCGAAGCTATTAAACAGCCAGAATTAAATCCTACTTGCAAGGTCCCTTCCCAACATCACTAGCATTCGTCTAGTAGTCAGTTAGGGGTCATGTCAAGGGACTCAAAAAGTAAGCTGGTCACTCGAGGATTTCGTGGAAGGGTTGATTCTCAAAAGCTTGGGTTATGTTCAGATATGACACACTCCACCCACCCAAGTCATAAATCTCACAACACCAGGCTGTAGTCCAACAGGTTTATTTAAAATCACACGCTTTTGGAGCACTGCTCCTTCATCAGGTTCATCTCGCTTGCCTTTTTCCCGTTCTGAATACTGATGAGATATCCCCTTTTTTTTTTGCCCCCTTCTGCACACATTTAGCCATTTCTTTCAATCCTTTGTCAAGTTAATCTATAACCTGATGGTTTCTCCACACTTGAATGCCAGATTTGTACCGAGCACCAAGACACACCTGACCAAAGGACAGCAGGGCTTTAAGATGGCTTTGCAGCAATTTGACAAGACTTAACGCTGTCACTCAGTTACATGCGCTACCCCACCCACCTAAACTACATCCAATGCTTTGTCCTTGCATGCACAATATTAATTCTGTCACTGGTAAATGCACTGAAATGCTCTAAGAATTAAACTTTTCTTAATATTCCGAGATCCAGGATTTATTTTTTCAAGAGCAAATCAGCCTTCAAATCACAAGGAGTTTTTTTTAAATGAGCAGAAAAAAAACTTCACCTGACTGTAGATTTAAAATAGATTCTGCATCAGAAGCCATGTCGGCCTGTCAGCAGTCCCCAGAATTGGACAGATATGCAGCAGGTGAAGGTGCACAATACGCAACACTGTTCACTTGTAGTCATTTTCACCAAAAGCAGGAGAAAGCTAACCTTCTTTTAATCCCCTGTAACGAGTGCCGTCAGTACAGCAATGCCCTTTCCACGTGTTGTGACCGCTGACAGACAGGATCTCGGACAAGACAGACTTGATCTTCCTGGTCTTGTCTAGCATGGTAGAAGACTGCTTTTGAAGCAAGTACATTGAAAGCTTTTCTAAACGCAATCAATGGCCTGCAGTCTTGAGCTACAGCAGTGCAACAAGAATAGTTATCGCATCCAACTTCTGACATTCGACCTGCGTGACTCGACTCGCTCTGCACCCTTCGCTTAGTTCAAAAGAAAAGAATAAGGACCTCCCTTTGCTTAAAATTCAATAGTCAGAACCAGATCCAAAAGAGCTCCCGTTGACATGGTGATCTCACCCAGAAGCAGCGGCCCTTCATGTGACAAGGGTAGCATTTGCCACAGTCTGCACATACAGAACTGACAACACATGGCAACAAGTGACTTATTGCAACCAAAATAGTACACACGCAGCTGCCCTCTTGGCTCCAACCAGCACATGTTGCCTCTTGGGATTTTTTTTCAGGTTTTTAATATCACACCAACCATCACCATCTTTTATTTATTTCTTTGAGTAATACCACAGCTGTTGAGCCCATGTGTCAATAACAGATTTGGAGAGCTGTCAATATAACTTGTACATGCAAGCAACTTGTCATATGGCAAAGTGTCAGACTGCTGCAAGAGAGGCACAATCCATGCGAGGGTAAGAGATTAAATCCAGTAACTAAAATAGGTTTTAATTTTCAAAATTTCATTTGATCAAAGGCACACACACTTCAGCTTCAGATGTTTGCCATGTTATACTCCAGCTGCCAACTTTTTTTTCCCTATTACAAAGCAGATTCTCTGCTATCCTTATTTCTTGTCTTCTCACCAGTTGTGTCACCCACAAAACTTGGGGATAATGCATTCACCTTCCTCATCCAAGTCACTGATACATATTGTAAGTAATTGGGGCCCTAGCACTTCTCTACATAAAGATTTCCACCATGAAATTACCTCAACTTAGCCCAACTCTGTGTTTTATTGGTTAGCCAATCTTGGCTGGCATGCTGTAGGAACAGTTAACCATTGCTCCCTTTCCAAGTTTGGCTTTCTTGTGTCTGTGCCCAGCTAAGTGCAGGACTAGGTCCAAGAAGGGAATAGCACTGCTGCCTTACAGCACCAGGGACCTGGGTTCGATTCCCGCCTTGGGTGACGGTCTGTGTGGAGTTTGCACCTTCTCCCAGTGTCTGTGCAGGTTTCCTCCGGGTGCTCCAGTTTCCTCCCACAGTGCAAAGATGAACAGATCAGGTGGATTGGCCATGCTAAGTTACCCTGTAGTATCCAGGAATGTGCAGACTAGGGGGATCAGCCATGAGAAATGCAGGGTTAAACGGACAGGATAGGGAGGTGGATCTAGGTGGGATGCTCTTCAGAAGGGCAATGTAGACTTGATGGGCTGAATGGCCCGCTTCCACACATTAGGGATTCTAAATGCAAAATGAAAAGCTTCAACTTGATGTCCTATTTTTAAATCAACGTTTATTGTTTCCAATTAAATCATGATGTATTACAAGTCAAAAGGTCCAAAAGGAGGAGACAAACATGAACTGTGCCATCCACATCCCTCTGATTGACATGTCTCAAGTATGGCAATATCAGCTGAACACAGATTGGGTTCAGTTATAATGCCCATCACTGAAACTTGGAAGAGAAAGTAGACTTTTGGGCCTGATGCATCTGTTCACTTTTCAGAATACTTTGCCCACTTTCACCCTAAACTGTCTGATCCCTTTAGCCCCAATAACTACCTCTTCCCTGAAAACATGGAATGATTCAATCTCAACTGCTTTCTGTAGCAGAATTCCACATACTCCCAATTACCTGGATAAAGACATTGCTCCTCATCACAGTCCTACAGGGCCTACCCCGTACTCTTAGACCGTAGCTTCTGATTCTGGATTCCCTGAATATTGGGAACACAGCTGTGCATTTACCCTGTTCAGTCCAGTTAGAAGTGTATAGATTTCTGAGAGATACCTCCTCGTTCTTTTAAACTTTAGTGACTATAGTGCTAACCGATCCAATTTCTCTTTATAGGTCAGTCCTGCCATCTCAGAAATCGGTCTTGTAAAGCTTTGGTGTAATTCCTCCATAGCCAATCCTCAGATAAGGAGCCAAAACTGAACACAATACTGCAGGGATGCTATACCACCTGCTGTATTCCCACAGTTCTACAAGTTTATCTTTAAAAATATTTTTAAGACGACCATCTCTGCTTCCAACACCCTCATAGCAAGTACGAGATCATTACCATTTGCAGAGCAACAAAGATCCTCCTCATATTCATCTTTCTCAAACCATGTGTCCCCCCTAGTCCTCACACCATCAGCTGATGGAAATGGTTTTGTCTACCTTATCAAACTTGTCATAATCTTGCACATCCCCATTAGATCTCCCAGTATCTTGCTTTGATCCAAAGAGAATGTCCACTGCTTCTCCAACCTGACCTGGTGTCTAAACAATTTCCCATACTGTTAAGTTCCATCATGCAACAGGATGATAAATTTAACTGAAGGGCACAGAAGATGGGCCAATGGGCTGAGAAGTGGCTGATGGAGTTTAATTCAGATAAATGCGAGGTGCTGCATTTTGGGAAAGCAAATCTTAGCAGGACTTATACACTTAATGGTAAGGTCCTAGGGAGTGTTGCTGAACCAAGAGACCTTAGAATGCAGGTTCATAGCTCCTTGAAAGAGGAGTCGCAGGTAGATAGGATAGTGAAGATGATGTTTGGTATGTTTTCCTTTATTGGTCAGAATATTGAGTACAGGAGTTGGGAGGTCATGTGCGGCTGTACAGGACATTGGTTAGGCCACTGTTGGAATACTGTGTGCAATTCTGGTCTTCCTATCAGACAGATGTTGTGAAACTTGAAAGGGTTCAGAAAAGATTTACAAGGATGTTGCCAAGGTTGGAGGATTTGAGCTATAGGGAGAGGCTGAATAGGCTGGGGCTGTTTTCCCTGGAGTGTCAGAGGCTGAGGGGTGACCTTATAGAGGTTTACAAAATCATGAGGGGCATGGATCCGATAAATAGACAAAGTCTTTTCCCTGGGGTCAGGGAGTCCAGAACTAGAGGGCATAGGCTTAGGGTGAGAGGGGAAAGGTATAAAAGAGACCTAAGGGGCAACTTTTTTACGCAGAGGGTGGTACGCGTATGGAATGAGCTGCCAGAGGAAGTGGTGGAGGCTGGTACAATTGTAACATTTAAAAGGCATTTGGATGGGTATATGAATAGGAAGGGTTTGGAGGGATATGGGCCGGGTACTGGCAAGTGGGACTAGATTGGGTTGGGGTATCTGGTCGGCATAGACGGGTTGGACCAAAGGGTCTGTTTCCATGCTGTATATCTCTATGACTCGAGGTGATTTTCTGGCAATCCAGTTCCTGATCTCATCAATGCCAAGTAGAAGCAAATGTTAGAAGGTTTCTATGCAGGAAAGGATGAAAAATAGAGACTAGTAGCTCTGATACAGTCAGTTACTGACAAGAACTAGCCGTGGACCCTGGCACAAAACAGTAATTGAACAGCCCAGTTCGGGACCTGCCAATTTTTGTAGACAAAGGGCAAGAGATGATTGGAACTAGACTGCAGGATTTGCTTCCTTTGCCTTATTCCTCTGCTGCCTCAACAGTAACAGCTTGTAACTCAAAGTATGATGCAATTTGATGAGTAAGCTGTTACCATATCGAACAATATGGTAGTACTTCAAGGAAAGTTTCAGAGCATCTTTGAAGACTTTTCTTTGTGAACGCTGGCCTTCTGAGAGTTAAGGCCTGGCAGGGAACATTCAATCAGCTGTTTCAGCACAGCCTTCTACAAACCAAAGTGATGACTGCTTAACAACAAAGACCTCCATAAGTCAACAGAAGACCTAGTGCACTGAGTAACTGTCATCAGCATATCCATGTACTGAAGAAAGACTTGAATGGCATGTCAGGAACACACTAGAAAATTAGAGAAATTCCATTAGCAAAGTCTCCACTACATCTTCTAGATTTAACAGGAGCCAAGAAATGCTCATCTTCTTCCTGATGTCAGCTCCCAAAATATTTTTTAAAAACTCTGCAAAACCTTGCAACGGACACTGCCAAAATGGCCCAGAAAACCCAGTTAATTACATATCCACAGCCCCATTAAACTCAGTGGTGACTCAGGACTTGCTGACTGAAAGGCCGAGACAGTTAAGAGAAGGATGCTGGTGGGATCAGTCTATTTGGTGCAATCACAGGTACACTTAGTGCTTAAATCTTTTAGATTTTAAATTCAAACGAAGGTATACTTTACTTCCATGCATTTTTCTGATCAATGCTTCCTCTAAGCTGTGCAGCCAAGCCCACACACTGACCTTGGAGACCCATGTAGTAGCAGGAAAATTAGAGGGAACAGAGCTTCTGATGGACAACGTTGTACTGTGTCCAATGAATTAGTTTAATAAGCTTCTTTAATTTAAAGACTAAAAAAGTTATTTAATTCTTTCAAGGAATGCAGATGTCTCCAGCAAGGCCAATATTTATGGCCCATCCCGAACTGTCCAAAGAATAACTTATGAGGTCACAATGTTATTCTTTTAGTCAGTATAAAATATCTATGCATTCACTGTCACAAGAATAGATTAAATTTGATCAGATAACTACTGCAACATGTCTGCTGCAAATACACGTTTGAACAGAGAGTCGGATTGGTGTTTACTGTCAATATCATTCACCACACAGGGTCTGTCTGCTTCAGGCTCCTGTGCACCTTTGCAACACAGCCCATACTTGTTTCATGACTTGCACCCAGTTATGAGGAAGTGTTAAATAAATCATCTATTTATGGGGTGAAAAATTGAGTGTACACCATGTTGTAATCTAGAAAGAGGTTGGTCATAAAGCTGTACAGCATGGAAACAGACCCTTCAGTCTAACTCAATGCCAACCAGATATGCGAAATTAATCTAGTCCCATTTGCCAGCACTTGGCCCTTATTCCTCTAAACCCTTCCTATTCACGTACCCATCCTGATGCCTTTTAAATGTTGTAATTGTACCAACCTCCACCACTTCTCTGGCAGCTCATTCCATACATACACCACCCCCTGCATGGAACAAGTTGCCCCTCAGGTCTTTTTAAAATCTTTCCCCTCTTAGCTTAAATCTATGCCCTCTAGTTTTAGACTCCCCTATCGTAGGGAAAAGACCTTGGCTATTCACCCTATCCATGGCCGTCAATTTTATAAACCACTGCACGGTCACCCATGGGCCTTTGACAGTCCAGTGAAAATACTCCAATCTATTCAGCCTCTCCCTATAGCTCAAACCCTCCAACCCTAGCAACATCCTTGTAAAACTTTTCTGAACCCTTTCAAGTTTAGCAACATTTTTCCGATCAGAGCAGGGAGACCAGAATTGAATGCAGTATTCCAAAAGTGGTCTAACCAATGTCCCGCACAGCCACAAAATGACATCCCAACTCCCACACAATGGTTAATCGATATGGCAAACAGACAAAAAAAAAGGCTAAAAAAATGAGTTAACCTCATACACTGCACTGATTCATATGCCTTGATCTACAACAGTTTCTAAATCGTCTGCCTCTGGATCATCTTTTGGCCTAAACATGTGGCTTTGCATCAGGACCCTATTGTTCACCACCACAAGGGTATTTCTTGCCATTTAAGAATACTAGCTTCCCAAGATTATATCCTGAATGCTGGCTTTGATCCATGCTAAGTTCATAACTAAACTACAGTTATATCTTCAAATTAACACGGGGTCATTTAAGGTGGCAACATAATACCATTCCATCAGTATTTCACATATACAACTAAAAACACAATCATCAGATTGTTAGATCCAGAGCCCTTATTTTCTGAAGTTTCAATATAAAATAATGCATTTCTATTAAACTGGATTTCTCCTGCTGTTAGCTATAATAATGAACAAGAGGTACCTTAAGAAAAGGGAAAATGCCTCCTGGGTGACTACTTTCTGTACTATATTTGAAATATATTTCTGAAATAAATTGGAATAAACTGAAGCATTCTCCTTGAAACCCATAGGTCCTAACCAAAACTTCACAAATAGTGCAAGTCATGGAAAAATCTTGTTATAGAATAATACAGCACAGAAACAAACCCTTCAGTTCTACTAGTCCACGCCAAACATAATCCCCAACTAACCTAGTCCCACTTGCCTGCTCCTAGCCCATATCCCTCCAAACCTTTCCTATTCAAAGCTCTACCTAAATGCCTTTTAAACACTGCAATTGGATCTGCACTCACCACTTCCTCAGGAAGTTCATTCCCCACACCAACCACCCTCTGGGTAAAACATTTGCCCCTCAAGTCTTTTTTAAGCCTTTCTCTTCTCATCTTAAAAGTGTACCCCCTAGTCTTGAAATCCCCCATTCTAGGGAAAAGACAATTAACACTAACTCTATCTGTACCTCCCATTATTTTATAAACTTCAATCAGGCCTCTCAACCTCCTACCTCCACTCAAAAAAAGTCCCAGCTTACTTTTTTTTTAAAAAAACATCTTTTGTGCTTTTTCCATGATTGATTGAGGGTCTTTTCCCAATAATCTATTCCTAAATATAAAAAAAAGGCTTGAAATTGACACAGCCTAAAAGATCAAATTAATTCTCAATGATTTATTTGATACTTTGATTCTGAATTCCCATTATACCTGCTGTGAACTCCATAACAGATTTCCCCAGCAAATTTTGTTCTATATGTGCATATATTTTATATATACATACAACCCCCCAAAGGAAGATGGTCAAAATCAGAGCATCTGTGGCCAATAAAGGTGGTTAAAGCGGCATATGGGATGTTTGCTTTTATAAGGGTCACTGACCCGAAACATTAACTGTGCTTTTTTCCACTAGTCACGATGGAGCTCTATAAAACATGAGGCCACAGTTGGAGGACTGAGTGCAGTTCTTGTCTCCACTCCAGAGAAAGGCTGCCACTGCAATAGAGAATGTGCACTAAGATTCACCAGGATATAACCGAGGCTGGAGCAAATCAGCTATGAAGAGAGATCAAATAGTTTGGAGTTGTTTTCCTTAGAGCAGAGGAAGCTTGGGGAAACCTGATTGAAACATACAAGGTTTGAGGGATGCGGATAGTTTAAGCGAAATTTAAACTTGTATAGATTAGATTCCCTACAGTGTGGAAACAGGCCCAACCAGTCCACACTCACCCTCAGACCCATTTCCCTCTAGCTAATGCACCTAACACTATGGGCAATTTAGATTAGATTAGATTACTTAGTATGGAAACAGGCCCTTCGGCCTAACAAGTCCACACCGCCCCGCCGAAGCGCAACCCACCCATACCCCTACATCTACCTCTTACCTACACTACGGGCAATTTAGGACGGTCAATTCATCTGACCTGCACATCTTTGGACTGTGGGAGGAAACCGGAGCACCCGGAGGAAACCCACGCAGACACGGGGAGAACGTGCAAACTCCACACAGTCAGTCGCCTGAGGCGGGAATTGAACCCGGGTCTCTGGTGCTGTGAGGCAACAGTGCTAACCACTGAGCCACTTATAGTCAGGGGATGTGTGGAAAACTTTTCACTTGGGGTTGTGGGCATCTGGAACTCTGCCTGAGGTAGATATTAGAGGCAGGAAACTTCAAGACCTGTAAAAATGTATTCAGAGGAACACTTTAAATGCCATAGCATAGAATCTACTGGAGCAAGTGCTGAAAAATGGAATTTGAATAGATGTTTGGTAACTAGTGCAGACACAATGGGCTGATGTGCCTTTTTCCATGCTGTGAAAACTGATTCTTTAACACTGCTGACTCATGGCTTCCATTGCAAGCAATGGCAATAACCAAACACAGCCATTTCTGTGTAGTGCCACTAGATGGAGCATTACTTTAGTCCAACACTGCATTTAGTGGGTTGAGTCATACTCAAAAGACTACTCTTGCTTTGCAGAAATAAAACACTAACAAATGCATACATCCTGGACGACAGCTGACCCACCCTCTGTCACACACAGCGACGCAGGCGAGAAACAACACTGTGGGTAGGAATGAATTAAAATGTAAGAGTCTTCTCAAAACACATGTTCCCACTTTCAAATGCAGAGCTTTAAAGTTTGACGTCACCTTTCAACAAAGCACCTGCCTTCCAAAAGCTAGTGAAGTGAGAACCACACCTTCCTCATGCACATTCAAGAGGAAAGTACCCAAAATGTCCACATCAGCCAACAAAACATCCATTACCACCACAGACGAGCCACTAAACAAAAAATATTAAGAACAGACGATGCTGGAAAGGTGGAGACACAGCCAAATTAACATTTTGGGTCTTTCAGGCTAGCTGCAGTGCTCCAGCAAAGCTCACCACAAACTGGAAGAACAGTGTTTCACTTATCTTCCCCTGCTTGGTAAGCCTATGACCTTCAGTCAAGTAATTTTAGGGCCTGAGCACCTTCCACCCTGTCCCTTACCCCAACCCCTCTCACACCAGGCCTTGTCATCACATGTGCTGCGACCACAATCAATTTATTGTCAGCTCCAGTGGCCCACAATCAGCAGCCATTCATTCTCCTGGACTGACGACTACCCACCTTTTTGTCTGCCCAATGACTGTTCTCTTTCCTCTCACTCTGGGCTCCATCTACCACTTATTCATTCCCCCTCCCCCAAACTCACCTTCAGCAAACACACCAACCTTTTCCTAGCTACAATCAGTTCTGAAGAGTCACCGAACCCACAAGGTTAACTCTGCTTTCTCTCTCAATAGATACTGCCAGAGTTTCTCTGCTGTTTGTTTTTGTTTCAGAGGCAAGCCACTCCCTTGCTATGCAGTTTCTGTACCTGCAGGCCATTTTGTAAATACATGGCAGGTGATGCTGCAAATGAAACAAAAGAAACTGACTACGTACTTCACAACTTCATCCACCTCCCCAACCAAGTCCAGGGAAAAAGGGAGACAGGGCCAAGCGAATAAAACATTTAGGACTAATAATGAAATGGTTCTTCATACGAGGAAAATCTGGATAGGTTTGTGCAGATTAAAAACATAATATTATTTAAGAACTGGTTCCAAAGATGTGCGAGTTCAGTGGACTGGCAATGGTAAATTAACCATAGTGTCCAGGGATGTGCCAGGTGGATTAGCCATGGGAAATGCAGAGCTACAGGGATAGGCATAGGGATGGGTCTGGGCAGGATATTCTTCATAGGTTCAGTGTGGACTCAATAGACCAAATGGGAAAAAGTGAGGACTGCAGATGCTGGAGATCAGAGCTGAAAATGCGTTGCTGGAAAAGCGCAGCAGGTCGGGCAGCATCCAAGGAACAGGAGAATCGACGTTTCGGGCATCAGCCCTTCATCAGGAATGAGGAAAGTGTGTCCACAGGCTAAGACTACCTTTTATCTTAGCCTGCTGGACAACTTTCCTCATTCCTGACGAAGGGCTGATGCCCGAAACGTCGATTCTCCTGTTCCTTGGATGCTGCCTGACCTGCTGCGCTTTTCCAGCAACACATTTTCAGCTCAATCGACCAAATTGCCTGCTTCCACACTGCAGGGATTCTATGATTGGGTGTCACAGGAGAGTTTCTTGAAAGATTTTTTAATCAAATGGGTGAAGTACAACCTTTCTTGTGAGGAATTCTTGCAGATGTATCTCCCAAGCTCCATACCTCAAAAATGACAGCAGTGGTTTGAGGCTGTCAAAGCACACTGCTTCCAGAGCTGGGGAATCAAGGAAGATAAACAGAGGAAATCTCTGTTTATAGCACATTTTTCAAAAAGAATGAAAAAACAGACACAGCGGCAGCAACTCAAACGCTCCGACAATATCCAAAAAATAGTCAGTGCGCTCAATGAGTTGAGCAGCTCTGATGTGAGCTCCATCCTAGACACTAACCTGGCTGGTCTGTCAACCTAAACGTACCTTTGGCTTAAGTCTAGAACATGCTGTCTGTTAGATTTCCAGCACGCACTTGGGTTGTTTCTAATCCCTCAAATGAGCTCAAACTTCCTTTCAAAAAAAAACTATAAAAGGGCATTCCTAATAAGAGTAAAATGCAAACCACAGATGAAATACATATGGGGCAGTACAGAGTACAATTCTCTTGTTAATCAAAAGGAAATCAGGCGACCCACACTAGAAACTGCATACAGGAATTTGAAAAGAATGTAATATCAATTTAAATTTTGTGATATATAATAACTCTTACTACAGCTCTTTTGAATAAGATCAGTCTGTCAAATCAATTTAGACAAGATAGCATGGTTAATGAGCTGAGCTTTGGACTTTGCTCGAGTTGAAGATTTGTCTTCAAGCACCAACTGAGTGCTCAATCATGACTACAATGGTAATGAGAACAACTTATTTATTCAGTTGGATTACAGGAAGCAATATAAGGTGTGCCCCACTCAAATGCAGAGTTAAACAACCACAGGAAATATTAACCTGAATTTATAATTGCATGTCTCCTAGGGTAATGATATACTATGTTTCCCAACAAGGACCTGGATTTGTGATGACAGGAAAGTAGGATCATTTCAGTTCCTGTTTCAGAGATACAGCAGGGATGCCAGAGGCTGAACACCCTCCTAAATTTGCAGGATGACAGGACTGTTCTGAGCAGAGTGAGGAGACTGGGCCTGTATCCCCCAGCATTTAGGAGTGATGATGTCATCAAAACTTAGAACGTTCTTAAAGGGCTAGGCAAGTTGGATGTGCTGACAAGTAGTTCAAAATGGTTATGGAAAAGGATAAGCTTTGCAAAGTTAAAATTTTTAATTGGAGTCAGGCAAATTTTAATGGTACTTTCAAAAGTTGACTGAAGTAGATTGTTCACAGGTAAAAGGCGTGAGACAAGCGAGAAGCTTTCAAAGGTGCAATGACAAGGGTTCAGAGACATGATGTTCGTTTTAGAGTGAAGGGTAAGGCTGATCAGATTAAGGAGTAATGGATGAATAAAATATTGAGGTTCTAGTCAAGAATAAGCAAGAAGTTTATTTTAGATATAAACAACTTGGTTCAATTTAATCTCCTAATCAACATAAAGAATGTACAGGCATTCTTGAGAGAAACCAGGAAGACAAAGAGGGGATATGACATATCATTGGCAGTTAAGGTAAAGGATAATCCAAAGAGATTTTCCAAGTACATTAAAAGCAAGAGGATAACAGAGAGGGTAGGGCCCCAAAAAGATCAAAGTTGTCCTCTTTGTGTTAAATCCCAAAGATGGGAGAAATACTAAGTGACTATTTCATGTCAGTTTCTACTGTGGAGAAAGAAAAGGTGAGAGAATGCAGAGAAATAGATTCTGATATTTTGAAAACAGTTCACATTACAAAATAGTAAGTTCAGGAAGTCTTAGAGAACATAAAGGTGGATAAAACCTCTGGGACCTGATCTAATGTACCCCAGAACATTGTGCGAATTAAGGGAGGAAATTGCGAGACTCTTTGTAGAAGCATTTGCATCATCTATAACTAGGCTGAGATGCTTCAAGGCTAGAGAGGAGCTAATAATGTACCCTTGTTTAACAAATATTGTAAGGACAAACCGGGGAACTATAGTCCTGAGAGTCAGCCTTCAGTTATGGGTGAATTGTTGAAGGTGATTTTAAAAGATAGGATTTATGGACATTTAGAGGGGCAAAAATTGATTTGTAAATTGGTTGAGGCTTTTTGAGGAAGTTACCGAAAGGATTGATGAGGGCAGAGCAGATGTTATGTGTACTTGAACTTTAGTAAAGCCTTTGACAAGGTTCCGCATGGTAGACTAATTAGCAAAGTTAGGTCACATGGGATTCAGGGTGACCTTGCCAATTGGTTACATCATTGGTTTAACAGCAGGGGACAGAGTTGTGGTGAAGGGTTGCTTTTCAGACTGGAGGCCTGTCACCAGCAGTGTCCCACAGGGATCAGTTCTGGGTCTGCTTTTGTCAGTCATTTATATAAATGTTTTGGATATGAATACAGAACGTATGGTTAGTAAGTTTTCAAATGATACCAAAGTTGGTACATCGTCAACAGTGAAGAAGGTGTTCTAAGATGACATAAGGATCTTGGTTAAATGGGTCAATGGGCTCAAAAATGGCAGATGGAGTTCAATCTGAATAAATACGAGATATTGCATTTTGGTACAACAAACAAGGGTGGGGCTTATACAATTAATGATAGGGACTCGGATTATGTTGTCGAACAGAGGGTCCTATGGGTTCAAACACACAATGTTTTGAAGTTTATGTCACAGGGTGGTTAGAAAGGCATTTGGCACACTTGCCTTCACTGCTCATACCTTTCAGTATAGGAATTAAAACATCACGATGAGGCTGTAGAGGACATTGGAAAGGCCTCTTCTGAAATACTGTGTCCAACTCTGGTCAGCCAGTTACAGGAAGGATATTATTACGCTGGAGGTGGTTCAGAAGTGATTTACCCGATTGGGGCCAGGTACAGAAGATCTAAGTTATAAAGAAAGGCTGGATATGCTGGTACTTTTTCACTGGAGTGTAGACGGTTGAGAGGTGCCCTTATTAGAAGTTTATTAAATAATGGCGGGGTAGAGATAAAGTTAATGGCACTTGTCTTTTCAATAGATGGGGATTTCATGACTAGGAGGCATATTTTTAAGGTGAGAAGAGAGAGATTTTCAGAAAGACGAGAGACAAATTTTTGTTTGAACAAAAGATGGTTTGTGCATGGAATGAACTTCCAGAAGAAGCAGTGGATGTGGTTACAATTAAAACCTTTAAAATACATTTGGGTAAGTACATGAATAGGAAAGGTTTGGTGACATTGGGCCAGGAGCAGGCAGACAGGACTAGTTTAGTTTGGGATTATGGTTGGCATGGACTGGGGGTTGGACCGAATGGTCTGTTTCTGTGCTGTATGACTCTAAGTGGATCTAGAACCAGGAGACAGTCTCAGGATAAGGGACAACCAAGTTTAGGACTGAGATGATGACATTCTTCAATCAGAGGGTAGTGCATCTTTCAAATTCTCAAACCCAGATAGTCGTGGAGTTCGGTCGTTGAATATGTTCAACGCACAGATTTCCAAATACGAAAGATATCGAGACAGTGTGGGAAAACGGCATTGAGTCACAAATGTTACACAAGTTTAATGGCAGCCAATTCAGTCTATCTTCTAGGACATTCGCCTGTCTTGTCCCTGTGCTGAGAAAACCTTCCATCAATGTGGATTCTGGTTGTACTAATTCCTGGACAAGGTACAGATGGGTAAACAACTTCCAGTCCTACAACTTCTGGCAATCTTCCTCAGGACACAAAAGCTAGCAAGATTGTAGCTGTCCTGTTCAATTTCTCCCAAAAGTTTTACTCATCTGCCTGAAATTACTAGCCCTCTCTGGACACTTGTCCAAGATGCTGAAGCCATTGGTGTGAACACTCAAAACCGAAATGTCAGTTCTTCTAAGTATGCAAACGTGGCATCCCACATGGAATCTCACTTAGCTATCATTCTTATTCTTGCTCAGATTCACATTCAGTGATAAATAAGCTGTGTTTATAATGAGGTTTTGCCTCAGTTCGATCTTTCATACCTCCAATGGCCCAGCTTCGACATCACTGATATGCAGTACCTGTAATGCATACAACTTCCAGCCCACATTACCAATATTCTTTCTAACCATGTCCACATTTTCCAAAAACAGGTTCAATAGTCTCTGAAGTCTTCTTGGCAACTTCCCTAATTTCTCATTGTTCAGGAATTTAAAGAAATGCAGGATGATTGGAAGCACACGGGTAGATTGTTAAGCGAGTGCTGCCCAATACATTCTCATTCTTCTTCAGCAGTCCTTCGACACAGAGGCTGACTTTCTTCAACTCCAGGAGTGACTACATACCTTTATGACGTACACATGTGCCCACAGGTGGGGCAGGTGGTGTTTGAAGAGGTGGGTGGGTTCCACATGCTCCTCTCTGTTTGCCCTTGGTCTCCAGTTACTCACTTTTCTGTTTGGCTGGTCTTGGGCAAGATATTCCCACAATTTGGTGGGAATATGACATTTTCCCAGGGTGAGGGCACACCTGAAGCATTTTCTCCACCCACCTGCCTGATAACCACTTGCCATAATGCAGACAGGAGCAGACACCCAGTTTTGCAACTCAGCCCTGTGGACAATGTGACCTGCCAGTGCAGCTAACTGACCATGACCAGTGCCTTAATGCTGAAGACTTGGCCTGAGACAGAATACGAATATTAGTGCCCCTATACTGGCAGTTGATTTGCAGGCTTTGCAAAAGAATCACCAATGATATTTCTCTTGTGATTTGAGATGTTCATTGTACACATACAATGTCTCTGACACATACAAAATGGCACATAACACTTCTGGTCTATGGGTCACAAAATTTGTCATCAAACACACTGCTCCTCAGATAAACCTTGCTGAATTTCATCACCAATGTCTTCCCTTGCTGAGAGGTGGCTGACATATATCAATTGATTTATGTTGTCCACTGGCTCACCACTGGACTCAGAGACAGGAGACATCACAATGAGGGAGCAGGCTGGTAGAGAATCTACATCTTCAGAATGTTTAGCCCAAGGCCTGTTTTCGCATATACCATTGAGAACACGTGAATGGCTTAGAGCTTGGCCTAAGTTTGCACAAACGTTGGCCGCAAAAATTGCTGCGACATACTAGCTTTGTTGAAATTGGGGTCTTGCTGAGGTGATCATATTCACCTGTGCCTCTCGATGGATGGAATCACCATTGTAACTACAGCAGGGGCTTTTTTCTAAGCCGTTGGGAGAAAGTGATTCAGGGGATTCTACCAAAGGCCTTCCCTGTGAAGAACAGAACCAACCAGTCTGTCATTACTAGAATGAGTTGCCGCCTTTTCGGAGGATGGTTACAGATCAGCTGGGGCTCCTCTTAAAACAGATGGAGGAAGTACAATCATACAATTGTATCAAGAGTGCTTTTCAACCATATTCTACCTGCATCAGTAACCTTGGTGGCTCTCGGCAGGTTTTGTCCTCATGCCAGGCTGAAACTGTCGTAGTGGGTATCGTGCTGTGGACTGTTATCAAGGGTATCCAAGGAGAGGACTGAGGTAGTCCTCAAGGTGCTCCTTCCAAATGACCCTGATTGCCCCTCTGGCCTTGGAGAGAGTGATTTCTTTCTCATTTGACTGTAAACCTGCTTTCTTTCCTTCATGTTTCAGTGGAGCTTCCTGTCTAGAATGCCAGGTGTTTGCAGTTTAGGAGCTCTTGCATCGATTATCCATGACAAGTTAGGAATCCAGCTATGGACAAGTACACTTCTGCTTAGTAAATTATAAAAGTTTAAAATCACAACACCAAGTCATAGTCCAACAGGTTTATTTGCAAGTAAAAGCTTTGGGAGTGCTGCTCCGTCAGGTTACTAGCTCACAAAGCAGCAGCACTCCGAAAGCTTGTACTTTCAAATAAACCTGTTGGACTATGACCTGGTGTTGTAGGATTCCTGACTTTGTCCACCCCATTCCAACACCGGCATTTCCACATCACAGTAAATTATAGACAGTTGGGCTCTGAAAAATCATTGTAAAACGGTTTTCTTCAGTTGTCACGTATCTGTTGCTAATACAAAATGTTTTATTCATTAGTGAATGCTTGACATACTTTTTACTGAACAGTGGTAGAACAGGTTAAGTGTTTCCTGCTGACTTCTCATTCTACCTGATTTTAGCAAAATAGCACAGCAGGAACACACTGCGGCCATAGCCCAGTGGTGGTCGGATCGAAACCCTCCTCTGTCATTTGTGCTCTCATTACCAGGAGAAAACTGGATTAAAAAGCAGTGGGAGCTCTTGTGATGCGGTAACAGTGTCTCTACCTGCGGACTCAGTTCGCATCCCACCTGCTCCAGAGGTGCTGACCATCTCAGTATTGTAGCACATGCTGATATATTGAAGGGTTTCCGATTACAATTAGCGTAACAACTAAAACAGTGTGAACTGTAGCTCACCAGTAGCTCGTTCGCCATTTCTACAGTAGATTGGCACACCGTCCATGGGCTGAAATCCTTACAGAGACTGAAGTTGAAGTGCTCATGAAAGAAGCCTCATTATAATCAATGCATCCCACATTTTTGACTGCTTTAAAGTAAAATTCGCTATTTCCATATTTCTTGGGGGTAACAGAGGGGAAACATAAGAGCACAGATAATTTACCAACTCAGAAGCCAATGACCCAAAGCCAATCAGTAACATGGGATTACAAGCTATTACCGGTGCAGAATATTAAAAAGTTAAAGAAAGGACTGCAGGAACACATCAGATGTGAACCTTAACTATTGCTAGAATGCACCTCAAACCAAGAAAATCACATGGCTCAGGAAAATGATCAAATAGCTAGGACTGCTAGAACATATTCAAGTTTAGTGTTCTGTGTTAAAATAATTTTCTCCTCCTGAAACATTACTCTCAGGAAAGGGATGCATGTGACATGGGATCCATAGGTCTGGATTGGCCACAGTGGTTTTAGATACGACCTGCCCCAGACCAGCACTCCCCCCTCAGCCCCTTATTAACATACCCATGAATAAAAAGGTACACATCTCTGATTGCATCTCACCCTGTAGCAGGCGCTCCTCCTGTTGGCTGAAGGTAGAGTGGCATTGGCGTCGAAGTCGTGGAGAAGTCCGCACCTCGCTCGCCTGGCTTCCCATCTCAGGAGCACCAGGTGGAGCCGAGTGCTCTTAATGGGAAACACAAAAAGGAAGAAATAAGAACAAAACAAAAGTCAATTGGGTTCCCAAGCCACTCAGGAGGGACTGGACCAGATACCAGTGAAAGCCAGCACTGAACAGTACCAGTTGTGGCTCACCAGGTAGCACAGTCGCCTCCGACACGCCAAAGTTCCAGGTTCAAGACCCATCCCTGGGTTCAAGCAGAAAAACCTAGGCCGACACACCAGTGCAGTTCTGAGGGACAGCTGCACTGTCACATGTTCCCTCTTACAGTTGAGACGTTAAGCAGAGGCCCACCTGCCCGCTCAGTGGCACTATTTTGAACAGGAGCCAGTATTTATCCCACAATAAACAATGGAGAAACCAGGGTAAATCTGCTCATTGCTACTTGGTTTCCTTGTGAGAGTTTACTGTTGCTTCACTTCAACAAAGTATTTAATAAGCTGTAAAGGACTTTGGGATTTTGTGAAAGGTGCTAAATAAAACAAAGCTTTTTCTTAGTTGTTCCCAACATGTTTAGGATAGATTGCATCACATTAAAATACAATCCATCAGAAAGGCCAGTTCAAATACACAAAGCATTGAAGCAGATCCACACTATATCCAAACATCTGGACTGGACCATCACCAGCAACTGATAGGTAATATTCTAGCAGCTAATATTTAACAGCTAACCACACACCTTGCTAAGTACAAAGACTAATAAGTGAAGAGAATGCTTCAGAAAGTACAAACTTATGTCATGCCACATTAGCTCAACATCATTCCAATGATGTGACATAATCATAATGATGCCAGAAAGCTATAACAAAGAAATTTTCAAAATATTCATGAGGGTCAGGCAGCATCTGTGGAGAGAGAAACTGATTCAGCATTTCAGGTTAACGATGGTTCATCAAAATTGTAACAGTTGTGTTGGCTAGATATCACAGGGGTTACCACAGGGATAACTGGCTTTGGATGGCTAAGTATTCATTCAACATCACTTCAATGTCAGCTATGAAGCAGAATTCACTAAACCCTGGATCATTTGGGGAACACAGACCATTGTTTAGATCATTCAGGTACAGGTTACTTTTATCCTATTGCTGATATGTAGTTTCAATACTAATTCTGCTTAGTAAAAGAGGAACTGCAAGTTTAAACATTTGGTGCATGTTCTTGCCTGAGGAGCCAATGGTGCAAAGCTACGACCTGTGGGACGATGACTGAACCCCTCCAAAAGGATATTGAGGGGTTGGTGGAGTGGACAGGTAGCAATGTATAATATTCAATACAAGTGTGAGGCGATGAATTTTGATTTTGATTTGTTTTCTTGTCACTTGTATTAAGATTCAGTGAAAAGTACTAGTTTATGTGCTACCCAGACAAATCATACCTTGCATATCAGAATAATTGAACAGCATGCAGAATATAATGTTACAGCTACAGAGAAGATGCAGAGAAGGACCAACTCTAATGCAGGAGAGGTCCACCCATAGGAAGAATATGGGCAGACAATGTAAAATGAGAGGTACAATTGTAAAAGGGGTAGGAGCAGGCAGTTTTGCTAGCTGACCAATAAAAATGGCAGGTCAGATGGTGGGAAAGCAGTTAAGCAAGCATACAGTATCCTGGACTTTATCAAAGGGACATACTAGACAAGAGCAAAGAGGTTAGGCAGAATTTATATTCAACACTCAAAGATCAGCTGAAATATTCATTGGGGTTCTAGCATCAAGTTTTAGGAAGAACGTGAACATATTGGAGTCAATGCAGAGATGAGAAACTTCAGTAATGAGGACAGATTGGAGAGGGTGGAACTGTTCTCCTTTGAGGGTTGACAATGAACAGGAGATCTAATAAAAATTTTCAAACTCATGAGGTGTCTGGAGAGAGGAGATAGGGAGAAACTGTCTTTGCTTGTAAAAGGACAGAACAAGACAGTACAGATTTAAAGTGATTGGTCAATGTGACATGAAAAGAACTCTTCTCTCACAATGGATGGTGAAATAACTCCATAGAGGCTGGTACCCCATCACCAAGCCACCCTTGTTTTACAGAGAATCCTTGATACTGATCCACCTCCCTCAGAGCTAGTTCTCAGAGAGAATAGGACCTCTGACACTCCTGTTTATACCTGTCAGCCAGGGCTCCCCGATGGGACCAGATTAACAGACCCAGTCAGGAAACTCACTCTGTGAAGTCCGCCTAGCTAACCTCATTATAATCACTGCAGGTGGCTTGGACCTGAAATATACTGCTTGGACATGTGGAGGCAGGTTCAATTGAGGCATGCAAGAGGACATTGAATCATTAGCTGAATAGTATTGGGGAAAAAGGCTGGTAAATGCACAAAGTCATCATGTATTGGAGAGTCAATGCAAACACAATGGGCTGATTAGCTTCCTTCAACACCATGACAATCTGCAATCTAGTTAACTGCTTCTGATGAATTTAGATGAGGTCATTGACGTGAAACATTTACTGTTTCTTTCTCCACAGATACTGTCTGAACAATTTCTAGCATTTTTTTTAAAAATTTGAATGACTCAGCTCTTCCTCGAGGCCTTTCCCTGGTGGGCTGATACTCAGAGTACCCATATCATATACTTCAGGTAAATCGACAGTTAATAAACTGCTCTGAAAACTCAAATTTTGAAGGCTGAGACAATTTCCAGCACAGCTGCTAAAACAATTGACAACTTCAAAAACAGTCAGCATTGTATGTAAAACCATCGATAGCCACAAGTAAGGTGCCAGAAGACTGGAGGTTGGCTAATGTGGTGCCACTGTTTAATAAGGGTGGTAAGGACATGCCAGGGAACTATAGACTGGTGAGCCTGATGTCGTCACAGGGAATGCTGAGGGAGGACGCACATGTATTTGGAAAGGCAAGGACTGATTAGGGATAGTCAACATGGCTGCGTGTCTGGGAAATCATGTCTCACAAACTTGATTGAGTTTTATGAAGTAACAAGAAGATTGATGAGGGCAGAGCGGTAGATGTGATCTATATGGACTTCAGTAAGGCATTCGACAAGGTTCCCCATTGGAGACTGATTAGCAAGGTTAGATGTCATGGAATACAGGGAGAACTAGCCATTTGGATACAGAACTGGCTCAAAAGGTAGAAGACAGAGGGTGGTGGTGGAGGGCTATTTTTCAGACTGGAGGCCTGTGACCAGTGGAGTGCCACAAGGATCGGTGCTGGATCCACTACTTTTCATCATGCTCATATCCAAATCATTTATATAAATAAGAGATAGACTTAGTAAGTTTGCAGATGACAGCAAAATTGGAGGTGTAGTGGACAGCGAAGATGATTACATCAGGATCTTGATCAGATGGGCTAATGGGCTAAGGAGTGGCAGATGGAGTTTAATTCAGATAAATGTGAGGTGCTGCATTTTGGGAAAGCAAATCTTAGCAGGACTCATACACTTAATGGTAAGGTCCTAGGGAGTGTTGCTGAACAAAGACACCTTGGAGTGCACGTTCATAGCTTCTTGAAAGTAGAGTCGCAGGTAGATAGGACAGTAAAGGCAGGATTTGGTATGCTTTCCTTTATTGGACAGAGTATTGAGTGCAGGAGTTAGGACGTCATTTTGCTGTTATATAGGACATTGGTTAAGCTGCTTTTGGAATATTGCATGCAATTCTCATTTCCTTCCTATCGGAACGATGTTGTGAAACTTGAAAGGGTTCAGGAAAGATTTAAAAGGATGTTATCAGGGTTGGAGGATTTCAGTTATACAAAGAAGTTGAACAGGCTGGGGCTGTTTTCCCTGGAGTGTTGGATGCTGAGGGTCAATCTTTTAGAGATTTATAAAACCATGAGGGGCATGGATAGGATAAATAGACAAAGTCTTTTCCTTACGGTGGGGGAGCCCAGAACTAGAGGGCATAAGTTTAAGGTGAGAGGGGAAAGATATAAGAGAGACCTAAGGGGCAATTTGTTCACGCAGAGGGTGGTACGTGTATGGAATGAGCTGCCAGATGAAGTGGTGGAGGCTGGTACAATTGCAACATTTAAGAAGCATTTGGATGGGTATATGAATAGGTAGGATTTGGAGGGATATGGGCTGGGTGCTGGCAGGTGGGACTAGATTGGGTTGGGATATCTGGTTGGCACGGACAAGTTGGACTGAAGGGTGCTTTTCCGTGCTGTACATCTCTATGCTTCTGTCACCCTATGAAACAACCCACAAATTTCTTAAAAATGACAATTCTCCCAGCGCTGATAGATTATTTAAAAGCAAAAACCCAGATCCACGTCTGTCAAAAACTACTCACTTCTTCCTTGGGCTGTACCCTGTGCTTCCTTGAAAACAGTCCATTGATTTTTGAGTTACATTGTTAATGTGTCTGTCTGTAAACAAACAGGTGAAAACAATACCTCAAGCCACCTTCAATGCCAGAGATTTAATAACTCTGGAGTCCTCTTAAAAACAATGGGGTAGAATGCTAAAGAAACAGCCAAATGTATCACTTACCCAAAGCTCTCAGTTTGGTAACATAGAAAATAGGAGTAGAACACTGGCATTCGAGACTGTCCCCCTCTCAATTCAATTAGATCATGGATACGTTTCTACTTCAACTCCCCCTCCCCCCCCCACTACATCGCTTTCTTTCTTATTCAGAAAAAGATTCCTTATACTACAGGTGGATCAGATTTCAAGAGCCAAGGACACTGCAGGAGTGGATGTGGAATATGATATGATGAGGTAATGCTACTAATACAAAGTGCCTCCATCACACTGATTTTTTTTCTCAACCACAGTGGTTTTATTAGGAACAGTAGCACTGTTAATGTTTCCAGACTCGTAGCTGGAAAATTCAGCACCACATTATTAAATTTTAAAAAAGCAAGAATGAGTAACAGCAAGCGGGTAATAAATAGATTATCCCAAGTAGTCATCTGATTCGCTGATGTCCTTTACAGGAGGAAACCTGTCAAACTTGCCCAGGGCTCCAGACTCTCGGGAAGATGGTTAACTCTTCACTGTCCTCTGAAATGGCCTCCTAAATGGCTCAGTTATCAAGGCAGTTCATTCCCACTTACTTGTCATCAATGAGGAATGGGTAATAGGTGCTGGTCTTGCCAGTGACACCCAGACGCTCACCTTGAACTTGCTTTGCCATAACAAGAGAAAATTAAGGATGACTTGCAGCACAGTCGTTGCATCCCTGTCTCTGAGGGAAGGTTCCAAACAAGTTGATTATCAACCTTCAAGACCTTCCAACACAGCCAATATGGCAGGCAGCTCCAGTAGGCAAGATTCCCTAGTCAGCCAAATTTGATATAGAGCAGTGCTCCTCACGCATAATCTCTCACAGCACGTTAGCAACTTATTTTAAGGGGGGGAAAAAACCTATGGAGCACAGACTCAAAAATGTGTTACATTCGCCTCAGAGGCATGAAAACCACCAAGAGGAACCAGCAGACATGGCACACAACCAAAAAAAAAAGACACGTTTTTGAGGGGGGCAGAATGGACTGCAAGACGAAAGAAATCCAGAGAGTTTTCAACGTTGACTGACATTTTCAGCGCTGTCAAAGAATTGCAGAGCAATGGTACAGACAACAAGACCGAGCAAGTGTCCTTTTTGGACGAAACATTGAACAGATGTTGCTCGACTGCTATGGCAGATTACAAAATGCACTGAAGAGTCAGAAACCACAAGCAGCGGTCACCACTTATCCTTCACCTAACATCAGTAAAAAGCACATTAGTCATGTACTGTATTTTCCAAGCACAGCTCTGATACCATGTTAGCCAGCTTAACAGTAGCAACACCATAACATACAGTCAACTAGTACCTTTACCATGATAAAACAGCCTAAGAGGAACATTACAAAAGAAAATGTGACAATAAATGATCTAAAGTGGAGACAAAGTAGGCTTTAAGAACTGTGTTAAAGTAGACAAGAGGATGAATGACAGCAGAGACTTAATTGACCTGTCACCAGCAACTGAAATCTGAGATGCACAGAGATCTCAGATGATTGGGGGAATGGGGCAAGTCAGAGAGAGGGAAGGGTAGGGCAGGGCAGGGCCGGGCCACAAAGGGGTTTGAAAATGAAAAGAGGGGAAACATTTGTTTGAAGAACTACTAACAATATCAACTAACATGGAGCCAGCAGGGAGGTTACTGAGTGATCAGAATAGGATCTAGAATTTACGACCCGAGTTTCATGATCAAAATGGGGACATGAGGAGAAATGAGTTAACAATGAGTGTTCAGGACAAGGACAGGGGAGGAGTTTTAGAGGAAGTTTAGTCCAATAGACCAGAAGGGAGGACAGTGGTAGAAGTATTTGATTTGTTGATCGTATTCTTAGTGACAAAGAATTACATGAGTTCCACACACTTAGAGTCATAGAGATGTACAGCACAGAACAGACGCTTCGGTCCAACTCATCAATGCCAACCAGATATCCAAACCTTATCTAGTCCCATTTGCCAGCACTTGGCCCATATACCTCAACCCTTCCTATTCATATACCCATCCAGATGCCTTTTAAATGCTGTAATTGTACCAGCCTCCATCACTTGCTCTGGCAGTTCATTCCATACATGCATCACCCTCTGCGTGAAAAAGTTGCCCCTTAGGTCTCTTTTACATCTTTCCCCTCTCATCCAAAACTTATGGCCTCTAGTTCTGGAGTCTCCCAACCCAGGAAAAGATCTTGTCTATTTACCTTATTCATTCCCCTCATGATTTTAGAAACCTCTTCTAAAGTCACCCTTCAGCCTCTGATGCTCCAGGGAAAATAGCCCCAGCCTATTCTGATCTCCCTATCGCTGTTGAAGGATTTCAGAGAAAGCAGTGGTCTACAGTTGGGGAAAGGAGTTGAGTTTTTTTTGAGCTGGGGGGGTTTAATCATTGAATTCCAGGATGATTCTGGATTAGTACGTCATCAAGACGTACTCCATTTTTTGCAAAACATTTCAAAGGAATTATGAAGATGTCAAATGCACCCAAGTCCAAGTTGTTTTATCAAAATTTGGTTTTATTGATCCTTTTGTAAGGAACAGCAAAGAAGCAGGAATATCATCTACATTTAGTCTCAAGTTGATGGGTCAACACGTCTGAGCGAAAATCCCGATTTAAGTAGCCTAATCTTGTTGAACGAGCTATTATATTTGTAATCAATGACAACTTAACTCAAATTATTCAAGTTGACTGTGGAAATTACATACGTAGAAAATCAATTACTTATATAGTTAAATTAGAAGACTCTGTCTGGAGTGAAGCACAGCAGAAACACTTGGAAATCTTCCTGGATTACACAAAAACTTGGCGAGTGCTCCACCCTGGCCACAGCCCTCCTGGCTATAAACAGCATCCAGTTGCATCACTATGAAAATAAAATTGGAGGTGCATGAAGTGCAGTCGACAGACCACTTGGCAAAACAGTCTGCACAGAAATGACTCAGTCAGGCTTGTAAAAGGTCTGGGTTGCAGCACTTTCCCGATAGTCAGATTAACAAGAATGTGCCCAAATAAGGTCAAACTGAGGTCAAGCACTGATCAAAAATGTGACTTTTACCTCTCTTTTCAACCTCTTGGTGGGATCTAAAGAGGAACCATGTACCCCCTCTCAACTTGGTACTGCAAATATGCAGTAAGAAAATTAAAAGGAAGAGGAAGAGGAACTTAGCTATTTAGATTGAAGGTGGTGATTCACTCCACACCTCCTGGGTACCCAAGAATCACTGAATGCCTCGATCATAATGACAGACGTGTTTACCATGAACTCCAATTTTACTAAGACTCTTTGTGATGCATACTTGCTGTTTTGATGTCAAGGAAAGAGTGTCAGGAAGCTGAACAAACACAGCAGGCCACCTCCTGATGCTGCCTGGCTTGCTGAGTTCTTCCAGCTTCCTGTCTGCCTACTTTGAATTCTAGCATCTGCAGTTTTTTTGTCTCTAGTGTTGGCGTCAAGGGCAGTCACTCTTGGGTCAGATCTGGAGTTCAGTTTCTGTTGGATATCTGGATCAGGGCTGTAATTAACTGAGGGGCTGAGTGGTCCTGGTGGAAACCAAATGCAGCATCAGAGAGCAGGTTATTCCCTAGGTGCGGTTTGATAGCGTTGTCAAAGATACCTCCATCACCTTTCTGGTGATTAAATGTAGACCTGATAAATGGTAATTGGCTGGGTTGGATTTGTCCCACGTTTTGTGAACATGGTGGTGATGATAGCATCTGCTAACAGCCACCTTGGTCAGGCTCAGTTCCAGGAGGAGATACTCGAAGCGACCTCACCAGGTGGACAAGCATTAAGATTGTGGAACCATTTGCATGGTAAAATAACCAAGAGCAGCCCTCTCAGATTATCTGTTTTTGCTCCACCATTGGAAGAGGATGTATTGGACACAAAAGCTCATATTAATATAACAGATTCACTTTAAATTAATTCAATCATCACAAAAAACATTTGATTAAGAGCCACATACTGTTATGAAGATGTGGGTGTACTGGATCTTTGAGTTAATGCTGGAAGTGACAGCACCAAGTGTTTTCAATAAGACACCATGCAACACATGCTCCAGCTACTGGAGTAGCTGGTTGCCTGGAAATGACAAAACAGATTTGAATTAGGCCAATCAGTTTAAATTATAACCTGAAAAATGCAAAATTCCAATCAAGTTTGAATTGAGTATAGTGACAATCTTAAAAGCCAATGACACAATCTGATGCTCCGGGGTATAAGACCAGGGAAAATTGAACAGTTGGGAGGAAAACTGCCATCAGACCAACAGCTGTAGACTGCTCATCAGAACTGTCAGAGGTACCTGTCTAGAGGAGTTTGCACAGAGAAAAACCTCACCACTGACCTGGGGAGCCAATCTACCATTAAAGATGAAGAGAATATTCAACTGCTGGCTGGTTTTAAAATTCAAATTTTCCTGTAAATCTTAATTGGAAGTTTTATCGGACTGGTATTATAGAAGGGTTAGAGGAAGGAATTGTAAAGAGTTGTTAGTTAACTTTTACTTTAAATAGTCTTGGCCACTTGAATGTTTACAGATTACTGCACAGGATAAATCTTTTCTGTGTTGCTGGATTTAAATTAAGTAGGAGGGTTTATCCCATGTTGCAACCATACAGACATGAGGATATGTTGCTCAGAAGCCAATTTTGAGTGAGAGTGGAGCTTCAACAATACTGAAAAGGTCAATGCCATCCAAGCCAAAGTAGCCTGCTCAAATGGCACCTCATCCATCACCTTAAACATTCCCTTCACCAAAGTACATTAACAACAGTGTGCATCTTATAGAAGATGCATTGCAGTAACACCCTACAACTCCTTTAACAGCATGCTCCAAATCCATGACCACTACTAGATGTAAAAGGGCATTGGGTGTATGGGAACGTCACACCAAAAGCTCTTCCCCCAAGCCACCAAGCTCACCGTATGGCAAGGCCAAACTTGCTGCAGAGCAAAATTTAGAACAGACCACATAACTCTCCATTAATCCCTCAAAGGGACAGTCCCAAAACAATTTTATTAACTTCATGCTTGCCACAAGGTGTTGCATCTGCATAATTTCAGGGACTTGGCGAGGACCCCAACTTGCTCATCGTTTCTGACTCTTAAACAGATAAGACTTTTGGGAAATTGGTCGGCAGGTTATTGCTGCAGATTCCCAACCTCAGACTTGTACAGAGTATATCTAATGCTCAAGAAGTTCAGTTCTCCCAGATTCTTACAACATCTGCCCATTGAAGATAATGTTGGCCTCCAAAGCTCCCGAAATGAAACCGAGTTGATGTTCGAGCATGCTGATGAAAAGTTACCTTCAGCTGAAGCAGTAACTTCACCCCCACAGATGTTATCTGATGTGATGATTACTTCAAGCATTTTATTTGTCACTTCAGATTGCCAGCATCTGTAGTATATTGCTTTTGTAAGGGAACAATTCTTTCCCTGGTAGAGAGAACACCAAGAGGTGAGGCAAAGAATGAAAGAAATAGGAGAATGGGGTCATGGGAGATTACTCTTGGGATTAAAAAACTGTTCATTAGAGACTAGTTGGGTCAAATGGCAGACTTTCATGTCATAGTTTCTAACGTGAGAGATAAGTAGCCGCTGCGCAGTCTCACTAAAAATACCCCCCACCCACTCAACAAAATGCTAGTGCTCCTGTTAACAAAACAGGAAAGTTCTTAACATGGGGTAAGACGAATTCATGCCTGAGCTGAGAAACAGTCACAGGTATCTGTGACCCCCTCACCAAACCAAACAGAGGCCCAATTTTACACACCATGACAGAACAGTCTCAAAAAGAGTGGTGCTGGAAAAGAATAGGTCAGGGTGCATCCGAGGAGCAAGAGAATCCATGTTTCCGGCATAAGCCCTTCATCAGGAATGTAGGGGCTGGGTGATGGGGGGGGGGGGGGGGTGGGGGGGGAATCTGACAGCTGAAAGATAAACAGGATTGGGGTGGGGGTGAGGTAGTAGGAAGGCAACAGGTAGATGCAGGTGGGGAGGATGGTGACAGGTTGAAGAGGAGGGTGGTGCGGATAGATGGGAAGGGAGATTGACAGGTAGAATAGGGGTTCAAAAAGGCAGTGCAGAGTTGGAGGGCTGGATCTGTAATGAGGTGGGGCAAGGGGAGAGGAGTAAACTGACATTGATGCCGTGTGATTGGAGGGTCCCAAGGCAGAAGATGAGGCGTTCTTCCTCCAGGCGTCGGGAGGCTAGTATTCGGCAATGGAAGCAGCCCAGAACTTCATGTCCTTGGCAGAATGGAAAGGGGAGTTGAAGTGGTCAGCCACAGGACGATGGCATTGTTTGGTGCGTGTCCCCCAGAAGGAGAAAACAGAACTCCACTTGGAAATTTGAACTAAATCAAAATTATGGTACAAGCTTGGCCACTGTGGCTGGACATCCACATAACATTGGGCAAACAATCTTCCACTTTATGCTTGTGGTTCATTATCCATACAGAAAATTCCTTTCAGAAACAGAGGACATTTCTCATAAACTAGTATGCAAATATTACTTTAAAAATAAACTCAGAAGTCTAATTACATTCATTGAAACTATTACAATGTAATGAGTGAGTCTACCTTCGGGTACATATTGTCAATGTATCAGTTTATATAATCATAACTAGGAGCAGGAGTAGACCAGTCAGCTCTTCATGCCTGCTCCCCCATTCAATAATAATCACAGCTGATCATCCAACTCAATACTTTGTTCTCCATTTCTCCCCATATCCTTTGGTCCTTTTAACCCCAAGACTATTTATCGCTTTCTTGAAATCATTCAATGTTTTGGTCTCAACCACTTTCCACATGCTCACCACTCCGAGTGAATAACTTCCTCCTCAGCTCAGTCTGAAACTGCTCAACCACATCCTTAGACTGTGACCCCGGCTCGGGACTGCCCAGTCATCGGGAACATCCTTAATATTTCCCTGCTTTTATAAAAAATGGCACAACTAAGAGGGTGGCACTGGAGTACTGCCACTGGACTAGCAACCCAAAGACCCAGGCTAACGTGGAGATATTGGTTCAATTGGCAGCTTATGGAATTTATATTCAATTAAGTAGTTTGGAATGGAAAGCTGGAGTGGTGATCACTAATTGTTGCAAAAACCTATCTAGTTCACTAATACACTTTGGTGCAGGGCCCCTTTCCCCAGTCTGGCCTACATATGACTCCAGACCCACAGTAATTTGGTTCCCTCTTAACTGTCATCTGAAATGCCTTAGCACAACATTTAATTCAAGCATAATTAGGGATTGGCAGTAAATATTGATTTTGACAGTGACACACCCATCCGGTGAAAGAATTAAGAGGGACTGTCGGCTTTTCATTGAATGCATTTAATCATAATAAGTACAACTGATACAATTCTTACTGTCGATGATACTCAATACTTCCATCAAAATCCTTCAAGAATGGATCTCAGAGGACAATTAGCTCATCAAATAAGCTTCCTATCTGGTTTAGTAATGCTGGAGCGCAGTTTGGAGTCCAATAGGGAATTCAAAGGAGACTACTTTATCCACAGCATGGTGAAAAAATGGAACTGGTTACCACAAGCAGTGGGTGAAGTCAACTGTCTAGATCCAATTTTTATGGGAAACTGGATAATCATGAGGGAAAAGGAAACAGATGGTTACATTTATGGTTTTGAATAAGAAATAAAAAGGTAGGAAACGCGAGCGGAATATATATACTGGCACAGATTAGTTGGGCCGAATGGCACGATTCTGTGCCATATAACCTAGGTAAAAATCTTGTCTCTTCAAAATATTGTTAACCTTCCTCTCCTACAACAAAGCACAATGTGAACATTCAAACAGAAATCTGATCCTGAGTGCAGTTGACAACTAGAGACATAGCTGGCACTGTCCATTCCTCTCACTCAGATTGTTCATTAAGTTGAGAACATACAGCACAGGCTGAGCTTCTGTCCAATCATGTATGTACCATAGACATAGGAAGATAGATAATAACCTTTAAAGGCAACTTTAAAAAAGGGCTTGATTAACTAGCCTTTGCCAAACTATGACTGGCAAGAGATTCTCCCACTCTGATCACCTTCAATTCAATTTGCAACCCAGCAAACTGTAACGCAACAATGCCTCAACAACTTGGTCTACTGATGGGCTGCGACAGTGTACAATGTGTCAGAGCCTCGCCAAGACTCTGGCCTGCAAATACTCTACAGAAAGATCACAGAGAAAACTGAAGTAGTCAACCCGAGACACAATCACTGCCTGTGTTGTGGGACAAGAGAAGTCTCCGATATCACACAACTCCCAAACTGAGAGATAGTACATGACTTAAGTGTGCAGGGGGAAAAGGTGACAAATTGAGAGGTGAAAATCCCACCATGTTATTTAATTTACAAAAGCATAGACAACTGCACAGTTGAGACTCTTTATTCAAACATACCACCACTCAGATGCAACTCAGAAGCTGCAACAGAATGTGCGTTACTCCAATTACAGAAATGGACAATCCCAGCTGTAGTCCAGAACAGAAAAGTAAAATACAGCACATCACTACAATCACGGAGGCTCCACAGTTCCTGCTGGAAAGCTCTCTCTTCATTAAGAAAACAATTGAGAGCTAACCCAACCTACTGGGAATGAGCCGCTCCCAGGGAGTAAGCCATTTAAATGAGTACATCCCAGATGCCTCAAACATGTGTGCTGCCTTACCTGCTATGTAAAGATAGTGGATCATGAGTAGCGGATCTTCCGTTTCCAAACAATTCTATTTCCCTAAGGTGGCTTGTGGTCACAAGTTGTTCTTTTCCCCGGACTGTGCAATTTCTCTCCTGAAAACGCTTGCGTGAAAAGGACATCACTGGCGGCTATTGCTGAGTTTGGGAGGGGAGCACGTTCAGGTATGGGCCCCTCCTACTGTTTGCTTGATACAGCCATCATGTATGAGCTCACCACCTCAATGAGGACAGTCTTGAATACACAGCTTTTACAATGTCAATGAACTTTGCCCTGCGCAATCACTTACTTTTTCAGCAATCAACATTAACCCTTTCACTAACAACTTTTAGTAAGATAAATGGAATGCACCAGCTTCCACTTCATAGAGTGCAAAGGAATTTTGTACGATCTTCTGTTCTCATAGATAATTCTCCAGAACCTTAATGTTGTGAGACACTACCTCCTTCAATCTTCCCTTCCACATATAAGCTAGAATTCAGCATAAGGAACACTCCTGCAAAATCAATCCCAGCAGATTGGACGCTATATCCTAAAGACCAAAAAACACTCTCTCCTGAAAGGGACTGTTTTCTCAGCACTCAAATGGCCAAAACAGCAGTCCTGATAAAGGGCTTTTGCCCGAAACGTCAATTTTCCTGCTCCTCGGATGCTGCCTGACCAGCTGTGCTTTTCCAGCACCACTCTAATCTAGACTCAAATGGCCAGAGTTCCAGCGAAACAAAGAAAACCCTACCAAGGTATAATGAAGCTACCACTGAAGTGCAGCTGCATTACATTAAAAACCAGGAGGATCTCGTGAATTATCTATGAGAACAGAAGATCGTACAAAATTCCTTTGCACTCTATGAAGTGGAAGTTGGTGCATTCCATTTATCTTACTAAAAGAAGTTAGTGAAAGGGTTAATGTTGATTGCTGAAAAAGTAAGTGATTGCGCAGGGCAAAGTTCATTGACATTGTAAAAGCTGTGTATTCAAGACTGTCCTCATTGAGGTGGTGAGCTCATACATGATGGCTGTATCAAGCAAACAGTAGGAGGGGCCCATACCTGAACGTGCTCCCCTCCCAAACTCAGCAATAGCCGCCAGTGATGTCCTTTTCATGCAAGCGTTTTCAGGAGAGAAATTGCACAGTCCGGGGAAAAGAACAACTTGTGACCACAACTTGTCAATTGAGCTTCTTTGTACTTGGAAGCCAACAACAGGCAGAGTGACAGCACAGAGGGGAAGAAAAGGAAGCAAACCCTGCATGACCACATGGGACAATCTTCCCCAAAGTGCTCAGACATCCAGAGGTCTGAGACTGGCTCATTCAAAGTCACAGCACTGAGTGGATGTCATCATCAAATCAAAGGACAGCTGATACCAATCAAGCTCTCAAAACAGAAAACCAATATTGCTCTCCATTACACACGGTTCTGTCAATTACTCTCATCACTTGGTGATGTGTACTATTTACCAAGGCCGTTCACTGCCTTTCTTTTTAAAAAAAGAATTGCTGCAACAAATTCCCATTCAGCATGGACCTCAGGCAATGTTACTTGCTTATACTCTCAACACACTTAAAGGGCCACACTATTGCTGACCAAAGAAAACAGGGGACACCGTTTCCAAACTTTCACATTTTGAAAGGGCACAGTAAGCAAGGTTAAGAGGTGTCAGACCACTTCAGGTAAAACTAAGTGTCTTGCAGTGCAATCATTATTGTGAATGCTGAACAGCAGGATCGTAACATCTGAACTGGATGCACTTAAAACCAAGCAATGAGAAAATTCGAGGGAAGGTGGTGACTATTTGGACTCAGGATACATGAACCAAGAGCACGAGATATTTTCAAAATATCAATGTAGCTACTACAGAAGGAGCAAAACTTGATCGTCGCTTGAGAAATAAGGCAGGGTAAGTGATTGAACTATTAGTAGGTGAACACTGTGGGACTGGTGATCATAATTCTATTAGTATTAAAGAGTCTTGGAAAAGGAGAAGCCTTCAAGAAAAGTTTATGTTGTTAATTGGCGTAAGTCCCATTTCAATGGTACAAAACAAGTACTTTCAGAAGTTGATTGGAGGAGACTGCATGCAGGTTAAGGGACAATTGACAAGTGGGAAGGCTTTCAAAATTGTGCAGACAGGAGTTCAGAGGCATTATGTTCCTGTCAGAGTGAAGGGTGAGGCTGCTAAAATTAGGATACAATGGTTGAATAAAGATAGAGGTTTAGTCAATCCACATCGTAGACCTATGAGCAAAGTTAGGTCATATGGGACTCAGGGTGCGCTTTCCAATCAGATACAAAATTGGACAGTAGAAGGAAGAATCATTTATTAGATATACACAACTGGGATCAAATGAATGCTTTAATCAATATAAAGTGTGTAGGGGCATTCTTAAGAGGGAGATCAGGAAGATAAAGAAGGGATCGGAGATATCCTCGACAGATAAGGTTAAGGATAAGCCAAAGATATTCTACAAGTACATTAAGAGCAAAACAGCAATGAGACAGAGAATAGGGCCCCCTTAAAAGATCAAAAAGGTCATTCACTTGTTGAACCCCAGAATATGGAAGAGATACTAAGTGAATATTTCACATCAGTTTTTACTGTGGAGCAAAAAAAGAGGCTAGAGAACTCAGGCAAATAAATATTGATTTGAAAACAGTTCAAATTCCAGAAGAGCAAGTTCTGGAGGTTTTAGCAAATGTAAAGGTGGATAAATGCCTGGGATCAAATCAAGCTTATCCCAGGACGTTGTGAGAATTAGGGAAGAAATTGCAGGACTCCTAGCAGGAAGACTGGTATTATAACCATGGATGAGGTGCCAGAGGTCTGGAGGGTGGCGAATGTCATATTTTTATTTTAGAAAGTCTGTAAAAAGAAGCCTGGGAACTATAGACCTGTGAGTCTGACATCAGTGGTGGGTAAATTGTTGGAGGGGATTCTGAAAGATAGGATTTACATGCATTTGGAGAGGCAAGAACTGACAAGGGATAATCAGTTCTCAAATTTGATCGAATCTTTTTTAAGGGAAGCAACCAAACAGATGGAGGGCAGTGTGGTTGATACTGTTTACTTGGACTCAAAAGTGTGTCGCTGGAAAAGCACAGCCGTTTAACCAACAGCAGAGAAGTAGGAGTGTTGACATTTTGGACACGAGCCCTTCACCAGGTGTATCCTGCCCGAAACGTTGATTCTCCTGTTCTCGGAGGCTGCTTGACCAGCTGTGCTTTATCAGCACCACACTTTTCAACTGACTCTCCAGCATCTGCAGTCCTCACTTTCTCCTCCACTTGGACTTGGTAAAGCTTTTGACAAGGTTCCACATGGTAGACTAATTAGCCAAGTTAGATCATATGGGATTCAGAACAAATATAAAATTGGATAACAGAAGATAGGGGTTATTGGGGGTGGAGGGTTGTTTTTGCGGTTGGAGGCCTATGACCAGCGGTGTTCTACAGGGATTAGTGCTGGGTCCACGTTTGTTGTCTTTTACATAAGGGATTTGGATTAGAATATGGGAGGCATGATTAATAAATTCACAAATAACACCAAGATTGGTGGTATAGTGAAGTGAAGGAGGTTATCTAAGATTACAAAGAGATCTTGATCAATTGGGTGAAAGAGCTGAGGAGAGACAGATGGTGTTTAATTTGAATAAATGCAAGGTATTGCATCTTGGTTAAACAAACAAGGGTGGGACCTGTACAACCCTGGGTAATATTGTAGAACAGAAATACCTAGGAGTTCAGGTACATAATTCTTTGAAATTAGCATCACAGGTTGACAGGGTGGTTAAGGCAGCATTTAGCATGATTGCTTACATTGCTCAGACCACGGAGTATGAGAGTTAGGAGATCATGTTGAGGTTGTACAGGACATTGTTAAGTCTTCTTTGGGAGCACTGTGTGCATTGCGGTTTGTCCTGTAGGAAAACTTATTAAAATGGAGAGGGTTCAGCAAAGATTTAGCAGGGTATTGCAGGGAATGGAGGGTTTGAGTTATAAAAGGCTGCTGGATCGGTTGGGACATGTTTCCCCTGGAGCATAGTGGATTGAGGTTTACAAAATCATCAGGGGCACAGATAAGCTAAGTAGGAAGGGTCTTTTTTTTTCCCCCTTGGGTGGGGCAGTTCAAAACCAGGGGGCTTTTTTTTAAAGGAGAAAAGGTGTGAGGACGACATGAGGGGCTACTTTTTTTTTAAAATAGAGTGGCTCATATGTGAAATGAACTGCCAGAGGAAGTGATGGACATAGGCACAATTACAAGCACATGAATAGGAAAGGTTGAGTGATATGGGCCAATTGCAAGTGGAACTAGTTTAGTTTGGAACATGATTGGCGTGGACTAGTTGAACTGAAGGGTCTGTTTCCATGCTGTATGAGACTTTTGCCCTCTGGGTGCTCACAACTCTAACCTCAAAAAAAAACACACAAGAGATCACTACTGCTACAATGATCAACAAAACCGGCACCATATTTTGAGTAAATTCCTACATTAAGATTTGTTCAACTTCCTGAAAAGGCTTTAAATTTTAGGTAAATTGTGTAGATTTTAGTTTTAAACAAGTTCAAAACAAGTTGCTTCTTTTTAAAACAAAGTATTTGGACTCTTCAGAAAAGATTTACGAGGATGTTGCCAGGGTTGGAGGTTTTGAGCTATAGGGAGAGGTTGAATAGGCCAGGGCTGTTTTCCCTGGAGCATCGGAGGTTGAGTGCTGACCTTATAGAGGTTTATAAAATCATGAGGGTCATGGGTTGGAAAACTGATCGGCATGGAGGAGTTTGACCGAAGAGTCTGTTTCCGTGCTGTACATTTCTATGACTCTTCCCTGCCCACAAGTAACTATAAATCACACAGCATGCAGTGATACCCGCTCACTTTTAATGCTTGGAAAACCCACAACAGGCACCTCATAGCACCAGAAAAGTATTGCCAGTGGTGCCTTCAGGTGATGCTTCAAATCCAGTCACAAGATAGTCCAGCAGCAGTATCCTCTCCAAACTAGTATGCCCAGAGGAAAGATGTTAATACTCAAAACCAGTTCCAACAATTGGGATATATCGCCTGTGTGTCTGACATCAGGCTCCCAAAGCAACTGCTCTGCTCATTCCTCAGCCACAACAGGAGGCTCCCATGAAGGAGTGTGATAGCGATATGGATATTCTCAAAGCATCCTAGCAAAGTCAGACATTCCCAACAACTTGTGAAAGACCCCAGCTTGCGACAAGAGAGATGGAGGCACACATTCAAGCAGCAACAAATTGAGGGGCATCTGGAACTTTATCTCTGCAAAGTCAAGGTATCGGAAAGAGCACACAAACTTCCAACAACTCGTCTACCCCAACTCTTCAGACATGACCCACCCTGCATGTGGCACAGTCTGCAGAATGTATAGTGATGATCAGCCAATGCAAATTTCAATCTGGGTGGCTGGATTTAAGTCATCCTTGATCAAGTGACTGCAAGATTGTAACCTGTTTCATATTAAAATCCTAATCAGATTTACATAGGACAGTCAGTAACCACGAGACATCAAAGGTCAGGTTTGGAGGGGTCATGAAAGATGTTGGAAAATTATAAATTGTAAGGAAAAAAAAAGGGAACAGCACAAGGTTTTCAAATCATTTGAGAAAACAGGCATACGACATAGGAGCAAAAGTTAGGCCATTCAGCCCATCAAGTCTACTCCGTCATTCAATTGTGACTGATAGGTTTCTCATCCCCATTCTCCTGCCTTCTCCCCGTAAGCCTTGATAATCAAGAAGCTATCTCAGTCTTAAATATACTCAACAACCTGGCCTCCACAGCCTTCTGTGGCAGTGAAATGTGGAAGATATAGCTGTTTTAAAAGTCTCAATGGTTTAAAATGCAAAATACTGATGGCAGCAGTCTGAAATAAATGCTGTATTCAGCAATTCAGGCAACATCTGTCGAGAGAGAGAACAAGAAATGGGTCAAAATTGATGACCTACCATCAGTTCTCACTAAAACTCTGCTTCTCCCCCCCACAGATGCTGCCTGGCCTGCTTAGTGTTTCTAACGTCGTTTGGCTGTGATGCCTCCAATAAAAACACAAACTGATGTAATTTGTTGACACACATACAAAGCAGAGCAGAATCTGTCCTTTGAATTGTTTATACAATTTTATAATAACAAAGTACAACATCTCCAAGAAAGTTTTCACATTTTCTGAAAATTGAAAACAGATGACAGAGAAAAATAACAATGTGCATGTTGATTTTGGCTAAATTTTGCTAAATTTTTTTTTTAAAGTGCTTGTTTGAAACGGTGACCACACCCTCAGTTATAACAAAGAATGAATAATGGAACACGAACACTCATGCCAGAGCCAACTCTCATGTCTCCAGTCTCAAGACAGCGTATCCTGTCATGAATACAGAATAGCTTGTATCACTGCTTCAGGTAGCTTTGATCACCATCTCCACAACAGGAGAAGAACACATGTTCGTATCGCATTTTCACCGCCTCAGGTCATCCCTGAATGTCTCACAGCCTGTGAAATACTGATGAACGTTTGGAATGCAGCTTTTAGTATAGCAGCCAACTTGCATACAGCACACACCCAAGACCAGCCTTATCTGCTTTAGTGACACTGGTTTGAGAGAACTATTGGTCAGCACTACAAGGAGAGCTTCCATTCTCTTGTTCAAAACCATGCTGTGGAATCAACCCGGAGAGATTAAAAAAAAACATAAATGGCTACTTCAAAAGACGGCACCCAGCAGTGCAGGATTGACAGCCTCCGTGATGGTTCACGGATCTGTAGGGGTACTTTGTACCATGATTATCTGATTGACAGGCGAGAATGCTCCCCCATTATGCTGGACTGGACTTTCAGATGTGCACGTGGTACAAACTCCTAGAGGATTATAGTTCTGATGCTAGGGTTCCTATGGGATATTGCATCCAAAAACTATTCTGCACAGTAAACATTGGCAAAGTATTTGAGCAGACAAGACATTGCAGCTGCTTTGATCCCTTGTGACCCAGCTCCAGCTTGAACTTTTGATCAGCAAAAACTCACCTGCGCTCTAGATCCGGGTAAAACCACAAAGTGCCAACATGCAGGACACCACACGGTACTGTGCAGCCCACAGGTACTCACCATTTCTTCTCTTATTCAAAGGAGAGAGGCCATTGCTCGACTGCAGTGTGAGCTCCTGCAATTCATTCGTGACCGCTTCACTCTGCGGACTTGGAGCCGAACCATCGTCTTCACCATCGCCAACCCCACTGCCGTCTGCTCCAGTCCCGGAGACGGCAGGGGGAAGGCTCACTTCACTCGGCAAATCCACCTTGGCTCGAAAATTAGCCTGCAAAAGATGGAGGGGTAAAAATGGTTTAAAGAAAGATTGCATGCATCCCAGTCGCTAGAAACACTGGGTGGAGGAGGTGGCGGAGGGAGAGAGAAAGCAAAGGATAAGATGCAACTAACGCTCAGCAATTTGAAAAAAGGTGAACTCTGTACAATATCAATGATGAGATATCATGAAAACAGACAGGCAGTAGATTCAAAACCAAACACTTGCACACAGCATCCTCCAAAATGACACATTTCTCTTCAAATTATAAGTGTTAAGATTGCAACTCTGGAAACAAAGGCTCGAAAGGATTTAATGCTTTTCAGATAGTGAAATGCAAGCTATGAAATCCTGTCGCAACATCAAAATCAATTCATCCTCAAAGAAAACACCCCCATTACATTAGCTGAGCTTTTGGTCATTGCTGCCTGACTGAGCATCCAGTACTTAATGCTTTGTCAAGCACTTTACTGACATTTCTTTAGATTAAATACACAAAGTAATTACATATAAATGTGTACATTCGAGAACATAAATATGTCCCATTGTGCTTCATTAAAGTTATCATCTTTCTTTGAAAACATATATGCATGCTGTTGTCAGTGAAACACACAAATCTGAACTCTTGGGACAGAGGCAGCTCCTCTTCAAAACATGTTAAGAGATTTCAACTGGAAAAACCACAAAAGTAACTGCACCACATACATGCATTCAGGGAACACACTGCGTTGGGCTCTAAACATTAATCTCTTTCCATGGATACAAATCAGACTTGCTGAGATTTTCCAGTAGTTCCCATTTTTATTCTGCATGTTATATCACTCCGTTGAAGAGCAACAAGGAACTACACACAGGAGAAATGAGTCACTGGGCTCCACCTTGGGGCAGGGAGCAATTAGACCCCAGTCATCAAATGGAAGGTAACAATTGATTATTTGTAGAACAACCTGCATCACACCTAGCCGAGCTCATTTTAAACTTAGTTATGGTCTGGCTCTGGGGTCATAAATTACGAATACATTTTCTCGTCAACCAGAAGCTGGACGAGCATGTGTTTTAGGATTGTTTCTGGATAGAGCTACACTCTTCCAGGAGCAGCACTACATGACAGTGGATCACAAGAAAGAGTGAAATAATAAATCCAACCCCACTGCTTCAACTGACACTGGAATTTCACACCACGTGGGCTAACAACTACCTGCATTTATATAACCCTTTTGTGTCGACGTGCCTCACAGAAGTAATACCAAACACAGTTTGACACCAATTTTAGGGCACATTAACAAAGGTTTGATCAAAGAGGTAGGTTTTTAAGAAACCTCTGGAAAGAGGAAATGGGAATGGGGAACGTAGAGGGGTTGAAGGAATGAATACCCAATGCCTGCGGCTGCATGGACTCCATCACAAGGAGAAACATCTTCTCAGCAATAATACTATCAAGTCTCCTCATAGTCGTGCACATTCCAACCAGATCACTTCTCATTTTCCAAACTCTGACAGGTTTAGGACAACCTGCAGAACTTTTGTTCAAGATTGAGCATCCTCATCTCCAGAATCAGGTGAGTGAATCTTCTCTGAACGACTTCTAATACAATGATGTCCTTTAACTAAGGAGACTAAAACTGTACACAATATTCCAAGTGCAGTCTCACTAAGGCACTTTGCACCAGTAGCAAAACTGCGAATTTTAGACCCAATTCTTCTTCCAGTAACACAGAAGTCCGTGGCTCATGTTAGGCTAGATTCAATTTAATTAAACAATTGTTTGTCTCAACGACGTTTTGATAAAGCAGCTCTCCCAATACTAGCGATTGCCTTAGTTTTATACATTCATGTTTTATTCATTGCCAATAACACTCTGCTTCCCCTGCAACACCTCTTTCCTTCGTAGCCTATTGACCACCTTACTGTTGTAGGCCATTTTAACAAGGACAAGACTTTTTTTTCCCCCAAATATAAAGGCATGGGTGCACTCGTGGTTAACGGAGGCCTGTGAGCAAGATGTAAAAGGTGATGGAGTAGTGGTAATGCCATGGCGCTAGTAATCCAGAACCCCAAGCTAACGTTGTGGGGGCAAAGGTGGCGAAATTTGAATTCAATAAAAGCTCAAATGAAAAGCTAGTCTAATGGACTCCACGGAGCCACATGGCCATAAAAACCCACCCAGTATACCAATATTCTTCAGGATAGGAAGAACCACTGGTACAGCCTACATGCAACTCCAGACCCACAACAATGTGACTGACACTCAACTGAGTAGGTCAGAGTGGGCAGTAAAAGCTGGCCTGACTAGCGAGATCAGCAGCCACAGACTAATTTCAAGAATAAGCTAAGGTGTGGGAGTTGTCAGTCTGTCTGCATGGCTCCTTCTCTACACCTCCACTTCTGCTCAAGGAATTTTAAAAAAAATACAAACAGTGGAAAGCAATTTAAAGACACAGCTGTAAGACACAAGTAGTGCAGTTTTTGCAGGCTAGACAGCTTCAGTTCTGCTTACTGTGAAAAATGATCCCTCGATTGGCAAAGGAAGTTCCCCAGGAAAGTACAATCTGATATCATTTCCACATATTCAAAGAGATTTTAATAGATCATTCACTTTCCATGAACCAGCTGAGTAGTAAACTTCACCAAGACAGCTGTGTGCCAAGGTACTTGATTCCCAAGGTTTGCTATGCACCAAGGAGTAATCAGTGTGTCACAATGTAACGCACCATTGTACTACTGATACAAGCTGTCACTTGCTAACCAAGAAGCAGGAAATTCAAATCTCTGAACATTCTGAAGAATAGTCATTTGACCCTAAAAGGTTAATGCTGCTTTCTGCCCACAGATGCTGCCTAACCTGCTGAGACTTTCCCATCAATTTCTGCTTTTGTTTCTCATTTCCAGAATCTGTATTGTCTTTTTTTTTGTTCAAATCTCTGCACACGAAAAAAAAATGAACCGCTATTTCAAACAGGTCAGCTTGAATTTAGTCAATTATTGAAGGATTACTGAAAACAAGATGCAAGCAAATGAAAGGAGTGTTTTACCATGGGTTGGAAATCCGCCATGCAGAGACATGGGAGCAGGGATAAAAAGGATGCAACAGGTCCTCAGCTTTTCAACATTTATACCAACGACTTGAATGAAGGAAGACATTTTACAGATCCAAGTTTCAAGATGGTACCAGGTTACGAGGACTATGATGCTACTTTGAATAGGAACAAGTAGTTGCAAACAGACGTGCATTAAGTGAATGGATAAAAATGTCAGATGGAGATCAACGGGTGAGGGGGTGGTATAAGGTATTCTTTGAACCTAAAAGACAAACTGGATACTGTTTAACTGGAGAGAGACTAGGAGTGCTGGAAGAGCAAACTGATTTAGAAGTCACTGTACACAAATCAATGCATGAGCACAATAGGTAATGAAGAATTCGAATACATCATTGGCCTTTATCACAAGGAGGCTGTAACATAAAAGGAAATTGTATGTCAGCTGTACTAGACCATACCTGGATCACACTGAGTTGGGGAATTGCACTTGGAGGATATACTGGTCTTGGAAAGGGTTCAAAATCACCAGAATAAAAGCAAAGCTTAAGAGTTTAAGTTATGATAATAGACAGCTTAAACTGGGAAATATGAAGGCAGACCGCATAAACTTGGCAGCTATTCTTTGAGGTTTAGACACTCAAATGATCTAAGTGCAGACTTTCAAAATGGCTCGTTAGGCCAACTGCCTGACTTCTTGTGCCAAGCATACAGGATAACGCCAAAGGATAGGAATATTTGGAGTTGAGGTGCAGAATATGCTCACGTGGCTGTTCCCATTCTTTGAGAAACTCCAATTTTAAAACAAAATCAGGATGGAGACTGATACTGGATCAAAAAAGCTTGTTCACTCAAGTGAAATGGGTGTATAAGAACAGGAACAAATTATTTCAATGAGCTAAAAAGGGAAAATGCTTGAGTTTTAGAGTCAACATTTTGGGCAGCACAGTGGCTCAGTGGTTAGCACTGCTATCTCTCAGCACCAGGGTCCCAGGTTCGATTCCAGCCTTGGGCGACTGTCTGTGTGGAGGTTCTACACTCTCCCTGTGTCTGAGTGGTTTCCTCTGGGTGCTCCGGTTTCCCCCCCTCAGTCCAAAGATGTGCAGGTTAGGTGAATTGGCCATGTTAAATTGCCCACTAGTGTTAGTGTTAGGAGAGAAATGGCTCTGACTGGGTTAGTCTTCAGAGGGTCGGTGTGGACTGGTTGGGCCAAAGGGCCTGTTTCCACACTGTAAGGAATCTAATCTCTAAGTACAGCTAATGAGCGCTTCATATCTCAGTATCAGAAAAGGTAGAAGTGATGCTCATCCAGAGTTGGTATTTGTAAATCACCAAGACATCATGTGAGGAGTGATAGGTGAGACCCCCTTTGGGGATAGTGACATTATATTGACATCCCTCTTAATTCAGAATATAATTTCAAGAACTAAATTGAAGATCATTAAAATGACAGAAGAACTAATCTAAATGAATTAAAGGAGTTTGTTGAACATTATAGGAGCAAATTACTGCAGATGCTGGGATCCACAGCAACGGTGGAGAGAGAGCAAGCTAACACTGAGTCTAGAGGACTCTTCATCAGAGCTGACATGAAGCATAGAGGGGACAGCAAGGAGCGCTGATAATGAAAACTAAGTGATTTGAATGTGAGATTGGCGAACAATGGTGTCTCTAACTGCCAGACTGGAAAGAACAAACAGCCCCACTAGAGGGTTGGGCGACACAAGACGACAGAGAAGGCAGTAAGTAAAGCTAAAATAAAGTGAATAAACAGGAATGAGTTGTCGAACTCATTATTGATGCCCGAGGTTTGTAAAGTAACTAGTCTGAAGATGAGACATTGTTCCTCCAGTTTGCGCTGTGATTGGTTGGAGTACTGCAGCATGCAGAGGACAGGCGAGTGGGCATGTGAGCAAGGCACTCTGTTAAAATGACCTGCCACAGGAACGTTGGCATCATGCTTGTGCAGGGACCGGAGATGTTCTATAAAGGGGTAACCCAGTCTGCATTTGGTTTCTCCAATGCACAGTAGCCGCATGGGGTGCAATATGTAGAATATTACTTCAGATGAGGGTAAATCAACACCTTCAAAAATATAACTCACTTAGAAGTATTTACAATCTAGGTATCAACATTCCAATAAGTCTGAGATTACTACATGAAGAAATGACCCCATAATAAAGCATGGAAGGAAAAAAAAGGGTAGGGCTGAGGAAATGCAGAACGACAAAGTATAATCAGAGGCAAAAGCTACAAGGAGTAGTAGTTGAACAAAAGGCCAAAAGCCAACGATCTGACTGGAACAAAGGATATTATTTGCTCCCAGATTAAAGGATAACAAAGTTACATCATCAACCAGAAACACACCCGGCATGATTAATAAACTGGGAGAAAGTAAGAATTGCAGGTGCTGGAGAGTCAGAGTCAAAAAGGGTAGCGCTGGAAAAGCACAGCAGGTGGGGCAGCATCCAAGGAACAGGAGTGTTGATGTTTCGGGCAAAAACCTTTCATAAATTGGATTAGACGACAAGCTGGGCTTGCTTGATCAAAACACAGCAATTCCCAGTGGTAGATACCATTTTTCTTAGAGGACTGAGAGACACTTGGAAAGAGATTAAAGTCATTGACCACTATTATGGAAGAAGAGCTGAACAACAGGCTAACTTTGGGCTCACATCCAAAAAGAAAACTAAAAGTCAATAAGGGGTGGGTGTGTGTGTGTGTGTTACATAGGTCTGCATGAAGTAACTAAATGGTTCATCTTAAGTAAACATTTGCCTGCATAATATTAATCTATTGACTAATCTATGAGGAAAATGTTGTCTCATCAACTTCCTTGACTTCTTGAACTGTAATGTTGAGATCTCCACCAAATTGCACCTTGATGAAATGAGCTGCCAGAGAAAGTGGTGGAAGCTGGTACAATTGCAACATTTAAAAGCATTTTGGTGTATGAATAGGAAGGGTTTGGAGGGATTTGGGCCAGGTGCTGGCAGGAGGGACTAGATTGGGTTGGGATATCTAGTTGGCATGGACGAGTTGGACCGAAGGGACTGTTTCTATGCTGTATATCTCTATGACTCTGACTTCCAAAAGAATGTTGGCAGTTTCACATCAAGGCTACAAAGATGAAAGCAGTGGAGATCCAGAATAACCCTTGCAAATGGGTGAAAAGCTAGATATTTAGAAAACAAGGGAGATCTTATGAAGGAATGCTGTTAAAAATTGGGGCCATAAGAGTCCCACAGCATGGAAACAGACCCTTCGGTCTAAGCAGCCCGCACCAACCACATTCCTCGTCCAACCTGCCTGCACTTGGCTGCTACTTCTCCAAATCTTCTCTGTTCATGTACTTATCCAAATATATTTTAAACAATGTAACTGTAGCTGCATCCATCAGTTCCTCTGGCAGCTCATTCCACAAACCACTGTGTAAAGAAATTGCCCATGTCCTTTTTAAATATTTCTCCTCTCAACATAGAAATATGCCCTCTGGTTTTGAACTCACCCACCCTAGGGAAAAGACCTTGATCGTTCACCTTATGTATGCCCTTCATGATTTTGTAAACCTAAAGATCACCCCTCAACCTCCCACACTCCAGTGAAAAGTCCCAGCCTACCCCGTGTTTTTTTAATCTCAAACCCTCCATACCCATCAAAAGCCTGGTAACTCTTTTCTGAGCCCTCTCCAATTTAAGAATATCCTTCCTATAATAGAATGAGCAGAACTGCACACAGTACTCCAGAAACTGCCCTACCAATGCCTTGTACAACCTCAACATTACATCCCAACTCGGATGCTCAGTGGTCTGAGCAATGAAGGCAAGTAGACGAAACATCATCTTATCCAACCCGGTCTACCTGTGATCCAAATTTCAAAGAATTATGTACCTAAATCCTGAGGTCACTCTGTTCTACAACACTACCCAGGGCCGTACCACAAATTGTACAATTCCTGTCCTTGTTTGTAATACAAAAATGCAATCTTTGCATTTATCCAAATTAAACTCCATCTGCTGCCCATTGACCCAAGTGATCAAGATTGCGCCATAATCTTAGAGACCTTCTTTACTATTCACTTTACCGCCAATTTTGGCATCATCTGCAAACTTACTAACCATGTCTATATTCTCAAACTCTGAAGGGATTATAAACCTGGTCTCCCCAATCCAATTCCAGCTTTGCTAACTTCCATTGAACTGGTTTCCAGCAATAGCAGCTTCTAAACCTCACCTAATGTGCTCAAACCCTACTCCTACCTCTGCAAACATGTTCTTCACCTCCCTTTAGTCCTTGACATCTTTGACCTTTCTATATCTCCACTTTAGTTGTCAAACTGTTGTACTCCACATTTTGTTTCTAAACTACTCCACCGTTCCATGGCTATTTACAAAAGCCTCTTGAAAATTTGCATCTGTGTTCACAGTCAGTTCTCTTTAGATTTGAAATATGCTAAAACTTGGCAAAATCTTTATCTCTGCTGGGTACTCAAATCAGTCTTCTCTAGTAGAGGCAGGTCGTCATAGAGCAGATGCTGAAAGGAATGTCAATTGTGGCAAGAGAAGGCTCCATTTTAACATGTTTGATAAACATTTGGATGATGGATTTTTCATTTTAAACACAAAATTATTACAAACACAATATTCAAAGTCATATGTTTGAAGTGAACAAACAGCTGGACATAAGACTTGGAAGGAAAAAAACTTGGATTTAAAAGTTCACTCTATAAACGGAAGGGCAAAATCAATTTGGACAAGGATCTGGCCTAATCGCTAAAGGTGCCACAGTTAGTAAAACAGCATAGTAAAACCAAAATTACTGTATTCAAACAAAGGTACACACACCAGAGAATGCACCTCAAGGCTACAAGCCAAACCTTGTGCATTTTCTCCTATATTAATGAAGCAGCTCCTCTTGAGTCTTTAACAGCAGATCCACATGTTCCACCATGAATTTCTCGTCAAACAATAGTGATGGTAGACGTCACAATGCTAATGTAGCGACATTTCATATCTCAAGCTAACTATTTTAAAACTCACAAAATAAGCACATGGATCACAAACCAGAAGTTTAAGCACGGTGATCACGGACACAACTACAGTAAACATGACACTTTAAGCTCAGTAAACTTCAAAGTCACTGCACCAACACAACAGCTGCAAACACAACTTTCTCAAACAAAGCAAAACAATTCAGAACTTTAAATCAAAGTAAATAGAATTATATAAACCAAGCATGACTTGGGCAAGAAAACTTATGCCAAGAAATCCATTTTCTGTTGGCTGAAGGACACAAAATAAAACACATTGGAAATTTAACAGCAGTTTAGCAAAGAGTACAAGCACTGGGCCAATCATCCTCTTCAGTTTAAAGCAGCTCCTCACTGGACTTGTACAATAGTAGGAACAGCACATTTCTTGTAGCCAAGTGAAAACACACTGAATTACTGGTTGACTAGAGTATCCGCCTGTGTGGCTTTTAATTAGAAGCTCAGAGTGTCAATGATATTTTGCAGAGATTGATGTTTGGACCAGACTGTGACATTTGCCCACATAAAACACCATCATAGCCTTCTGTACAGCACAGCAAACGTGGATGAATATGGCAGCTCTGACCTCTGGGAAATGCCAAATCAAACTTGCTACAGTTTTGCATCTATACGTACTTAATACCTCTCCAATGGTCAGGTACAGATCACTAAAGAGCATTTGTTCTGAATCAAAGAGCTTCAGGGGACACATTCTGCACAACCGTCAGTTATTGCAATGACGTAACCATGAATAGATGCTGGAGGACACTGTTCATTCAGTGACTTGGAATGCAAGTCCCCCTTTGCATCATTTACCAGTCTCTCCTGGTAACAGGCATTTTTAACTTATCAGTAAGAGAAGACATAGCAATGGAAGAGCAGCCCTGCCAAATGTAAAACTTATCCTGATCTTGATAAAACTGAACAGGGGCCTCTCAAACCTCAAGTTAGAACACATCACTGAAATCACTCCACATTTGTCTCAACAGGGCAGAAGGGACCACCACACAAACACAGTCACTCTTGATTAGGTTTCTGATCAGGTAGGCCACAGTTTAGATTAAGATTCCCTACAGTGTGGAAGCAGGCCCTTTAGCCCAACAAGTCCACACTGACCCTCTGAACAGCAACCCACCCAGACCCATTCCCCTACATTTAACCCTTCACCTAACACTACGGGCAATTTAACATGGCCAATTCACCTAACCTGCGCATCTTTGGACTGTGGGAGGAAACCGGAGCACCCGGAGGAAACCCACCAGACACGGGGAGAATGTGCAAACTCTGTACAGACAATTGCCCGAGGCGGGAATTGAACCCGGGTCCCTGCCGCCCTAGTTGTGGACTAACACAATCTATACCCATGAGTTCAACACTCAGCACCACAGCAGGGGAGTTTAAATCCAGTTAATTTGATAATTTTACAATTAAAAAGCTAGTAAGGGTAATATGTGGCCACATTACTTCTGGTTAGCTGAAAAAAAATCCTCTGGTCATGAATATCCTTCAGGACATCCTTACCTGATCTGGCCTGCAGGCGACTTCAGACCCCACAGCAATGTGGTTTATTCTTAACTGCTCTCTGAGGTGGCCCAATAAGCCATTCACATGGTGATGGTTCATGCCCTCCCATCAAGGTAATAAATGCTGGCTGGACTAGCAACTCCTGAAGTAAACAGTAAGCACTTTCATAATCATCATGACCTGCATTTCTGTGATCTTGCCCTTGTGCACAAAAACCAGTAAGGCTGCCTTCAGAGTCTAGTTCCCACTCCTGGTACGATCAAGCTTATTCTGATTTGAGCATTCGTATTTGCACAGCACTTTTCGGTCAATACCCAGAAAGCTGTTCCCCCTTACCCAGTGACACAAGATTCAGGGGCTAGCCTGAGTGAGCTCAATCTGGATTCATGCTTCCAATATTTACATCACAGATCTAAACTATTAATCACGTGTAAATATTCAAACTGCACTGGACTACCTTTGAATTCTTTTGGGTTGTGCCTCCTCCTTTCAGATCTCAAAAACAGAATTCTCCATCATGCTCTACTTATGCATTGTACTCTTGTTTGATAGTTAAGACAGCCAAACAGTTTTCTGTCCCCTGATACGCTTATTATGGAGGATCAGACTTCACATTTCCAAAATGTTCAGCTGTACTCATTATGCTCGTAACCTAATAAAATCGACTTCTATCCCTCCATCGAAGCAGCACTGAACCACGGAGAAGTTGCAATACAGAGGAATCACTCATCCATCATATCTGTGGCATTTGAAAAAATTAGCTCATTATAACTCAACTTTCCAGTACCAATCCAAACCTTGCAGGCCACAGCACTTTGGGTGCAAATCCAGCTCCTTTTAAATGAGTTAAGACACCAGTCAAGTCCTCTGACACACCACAATGGAGGAGTGAATTCCATACACTTGCCACTGTACAAAAATGTTTTTCATGTGCCCTGTAATCCTTCTGCCAATTAACTTCAATCTGCCCCCTGGTAATAAACTTGGGGCTGGACAGGAAAATGTTTCCTCTACTCTATCCAAGCTCCACATTCCCTTGAAGATCTCAATCTAGTTACCCCTTAGCGCCATCTCTTCCAGAAGAAAACAACTCAACTTATCCAAACTATCCTCATTGCTGCAATCTACAAATCAACAATATGGATGCAACATTTTTTCAGAGCAATTATGCCACTCCTGTCATGGGACGACCAGAAGCGTACAAAAAAAAACTCAAGTCATAGAGATATACAGCATGGAAACAGACCCTTCGGTCCAACCCATCCAGATATCCCAATCCAATCTAGTCCCACCTGCCAGCACCCGGCCCATATCCCTCCAAACCCTTCCTATTCATATACCCATCCAAATGCCTCTTGCCTGCTCCTGTATTCAATACCCTGCCCAATTGGGGAAAGCACCCTACATGCCTGCTTTACCTGATCTACCTGCCCTGCACCTGTGGGCATGCATTCCAAGGTTTCTTACATCTTCTGAACCTCGCAATATCCTCCCATTTATTGTCTACTTCCTTGCCTTGTTTGCCCTTGCCAAATGCATAACCTCATTGGATTTAATTCTATTTAATTCTACCCGGCAGTTGAAGCCATCCTCATCATCAAATACAGTCAACTTGGGTCACCTGCAAATGGTGACGTGATGGAGATGCAACAAAGCAAATCATCTGGGGTTGGCATGGGTTCATACTGTGTACTTGCACTGACAGCTGAAGAGACTCAGGAGAGAGGTGGGCACTGCCACAAGTGCCCCATATGAAGTGCCAACTGGGCATCGTATGGAGGAGGTGTTTTCAGTTGTGGCACCTGTCATGGTTCCAACTGACCATCGCCAATGCACATCAGTCCACAGATGCCATCATTCTCCTGTTGTTATCCCACATGAGATATTCAACATTTAGAAGCTACATGACACTTGCAAACATCCTTGAAGCAGAGCTAGTATCTGGGTTCTCGTCACCAACTAAATTTTAGATGAACTTGCATGGCAGGTTATTTCTAAATTACATTCACTTCTATGCGATATATTTCTGAGCTCATAATGTGGACTCTTATACCTGAGCTACCAAGATAGGCTCAGCCCTATCAGCTTTAAGGAAGCAACCTTTAAAGCCCTGTGAACAGCACAGGTACAAACACACGGCACTGAATCGTTTTTTTTTATTAATCTAAGTTAAGGTACATTAAACTTTGGGTATTTTTTAAAATATCCTCTGACTCTATTTTCTCCTTCCTAGGCTTATGCTGCTCCCCACACCAACGCTGCAAACCCTCATCTCCCGAGCAAATCTGGCAGCAAATGCAGTGGAAACTCACCGGCTGGCAACAGCCCAATTTCGAACAGCAGCCAAGCTTACAATTCAAAGCAGGATTTCTCACAATGGGTGGGGTGAAGTGCCAGGACACTCCAATCATTACGTCAACTCAGTAACAATGCATCAGGGTAAAAAGGCCTTTTACCTCTCTGCACCGCTGACTTCCTCTCACTTGTCCCCACCCCACAGCATTTGTGTTAAATATCCTTGTACACATATTTCCTGTGCATACACCCACACGGCAAAACAGACCAAGTACAAAACAATTAAACTCCTGCACTGGTATTCTTCCACATACAATCCATCAAGTGTGCCCAAACACTTCACAGTTCCTTCCCAGGCCTCTCGCTCATTTTCAGAGCAAATGTTTGGAGTTCAGGGCTGTCAATTCGCCCAAACCCTTGGTTGAATGTTGGCTTCCAAAAAGTGAGGAATATTACAAGAACCAACATCAGCATTAACCACTACCTGGTCAGGGAAGACAGAGTGATACACAGAGAGCTAAGTCTTGCGAGTCAAACCCAGCACGTTGACAGTCCCAAATTCAAAGCATTTCACACTGCACCAAGCAAAACATCTCCATTTATCATTGCTGCCATTCTATTGGTCTATACAAAAGTGTGGATTGCAGATGCTGGAGATCAGAGTCAAAAAGTGTGATGCTGGAAACGCACAGCCAATCAGGAGGACAGTCGACATTTCAAGCATAAGCTCTTCATCAGGAATGAAGGGTGGCTCAAAGGGGCTGAGAGATAAATGGGAGGAGGAGTGGGGCTTGGGGTAAGGTAGCTGGGAATGAGCAGATAAAGTGGGAAGGAATATTGGCAGTTAGGACAGTTAAAGAGAGTGGTGCCAAGTTGGAGGGTTGGATCAGGGGAGGGGGAAGACTAGGAAATTGGTGAAACCGACACTGATCCTGTGTCAAGACACCACCCACGCCCTCCAACTCCTCCATGACTTTCGTTTCCCTGGGCCCCCAACACCCCATCTTCATAAGAGACATCCAGTCCCTGTACACTTCACCATACCGAAGGCCTCCAAGCCCTCCATTCTTCCTCTCGCTGACTCAACCAGCACCCTTCCACAGACACGTTCATTCGACTGGCTGAACTGGTCCTCACCAACAATTTCTCCTTCGAATCTTCCTACTTCCTGAAGACCAAAGGGGTAGCCATGGGTACCCACATGGGCCCCAGCTATGCCTGCCTCTTCGTCCGGCACAGTCCATCTTCTGCAGCTACACCGACACCATTCCACACTTTTTCCTCCATTACATCAATGACTGTATCGGCACCACCTCATACTCCCACAAGGAGGTTGAACAGTTCATCACTTTCATATACATCTTCCACCATGACTTCAAGTTCACCTAGACCATCTCGGACACCTTCCTCCCCTTTCCGGACCTCTACATTTCCACTTCCAATGACTAACACAATACTGACATCTACTTTAAACTTACTGACTCCTACAGCTACCTGGACTACACCACCTCCCACCATGCCTGCTCTAAAAACACTATCCCTTATTCTCAATTCCTCCATCTCCATTGCATCTGCTCCCAGGACCATCAATTCCACCACAGAATATCCCAGATGGCATCATTCTTCAAGGACCGCAATTTCCCCTCCTACATGGTCGATGATGCCCTCCAGCACATCTCCACTTCCCGTACCTCTGCCCTTGATCCCCACCTCACCCCACTCCCCTCCCCCAATCACAAGGAAAGAACCCCAGGTCCTCACTTTCCACCCTCCCAACCTCCGGATATATTGCATCGTCCTCCGCCATTTCCACCACCTACAAACAGACCCCACCACTCAGGATATATTTACCTCCCAATGCCTATCTGCATTCCGCAGAGACCATTCCCTCCATGACCACACCCCTGACCAATCCACCCTCCAGTCCTGGGACCTTCCCGTGCCACTGCTAGTGCAAAACCTGCACCCATACCCCCCTCACCTCTGTCCAAGGCCCCAGAGGATCGTTCCACATTAGGCAGAGATTTACCTGTACATCCACACACACCATCTAGGGTGGCCATTGCTCTCGATATGGTCTCCTCTACATGGGGCAGAAAGGACGCCAACTTGCGGAACTCCTCCTCCCACTCTGCCAAGAGCATGCAAGTCCTGGGCCTGCTCCACTGCCAAACTGTAGTCGTCCAACACCTGGAAGAATGCCTCATCTTCCACCTTGTGACCCACCAACCACATGGGATCAATGACAATTTCACCTGTTTCCACATTTCCCCTACCCCACCTTATCCCAGATCAAACCCTTCAACTTGGCACCACTCTCAAACTGTCCTCCTTGTCCATTTTCCTTCCCACCTATTTGCTCATTCCCAGACATTTTGTCCCCATCCCCACCCTCCCCTTCCATTTATGTTTCAGCCCCCTTGGGTCAGCCCCTCATTCCTGATGAAGAGCTCATGCTCCAAACATCAACTCTCCTGCTCCTCAGATGCTGTCTGACCGGCTGTGCTTTTCCAGCACCACACTTTGACTCTATATGAAAGTGTGGTCCACTCTCACTAAGAGCTGGAATAAAGTTGCAGCAACCCATCTGACCTAGGAAGAAATGCAGCTGGCAGAGGGGAAACCTATACTACAACATGTCTAGGATACTTAAAAAGTCAAAATGTAAATTACTGTAAAAGGCAGTTAGCTCATGATTGTTTAACAGGAGCTAAGTAAAGCCTTTGAAATTCCTCAAAAATGGCAAAGATTGCAAGGGAGTTTTTTTTTAAAATCAGATGCTGTAATGGGGAACGTTCCGCATCAGAGATGAGGACCACTGAGCCATGGAGTGGGGGACAGATTCAATCCCATGCTTCCATTTGACTTAGATCGGTCAGAGGTTTAAGTTGAAAATGGTAGTTATTTTATTCCAAAATCACAGAATACACGCCATTATATGTCAGTCACAGTACAGAGGAATAGAAACAGATGCTTATTATACTTAGCAGGGAGATAGATCAGAGCTGGGAGGCTATAACATGTATTGCACCTCCCCAAGTGAATCGTGAATTGCTCCAGAAGCCAAATATTTCAGCGAGAGAGACATGGGATGAAAGAATATGCTTAATTCATTGCTGAATACACTACATTCACATCTCACAGGAGATCAGTTTTCTCCATTCACTGACTAACATACGACCTGTAATTTAGGTAAGATTCACTTACTGACTGCTGGCTTTTGTGTCAAGGATTTTACTCGATTGACTGCCTTTGTCAGACTTCATGCATCAGCACGCCTGTAAGCCCAACCTCAGTTAATCAAACTACCAATGAATTACTTCCAAGACATACTCACTCTTTCAACAGAACAAGACACTGCAGAAGGTTAGAAAAACAGAACCTGATCCTTTGCAAACGGATGGAGCAACATACAAACTCCTGCCCCTCTCAGGGATTCCAGGGTCTTTGCCAAGTGACCAGCAATTTTCGCTCAACAGGTTTAACTTGCTTGACAAGTGGTCAACCTATAGCGTGGTGAGTGAAGTAAACATCTTTGTTGCATCTTAAGAGCTGAAGTGCTCCTTTGTACAAACCAAGTCAAATTAATACTCCCACTTGGAATGTAAACCTGCTTGGAGATGATTGGAGGTTTTTTGTCAATAATTGTAGCTTGCCAAATTGGACTGGAGAGTTCACATTGTTAACTTCTCATTCACCAAACATTTACTGAAATTTACATAGGGGTAAAGGAATCTAGATTTCATCATAGTAGCGTTCTTGAAGTTGCATTCACAGAACCTGCAGAAACTGGTCAATCCAACCAACTCTTCAAGGGCATTGCTCATGCTGTGTAGATGCCACTCCCAATATATTTTATTTCTTCCTCTCTCACATTCTTATCTTTATCTTTCTTAATAGTATAACCATCGCACAGATACGTGAATGCTTAACAATAAAATATCTTGGATTTACTTTCTAAAAGTCAAACAAGAACTAGGAAATGCAAACCATTCGGCCCATCCAAACCTGCTCTGCCATTCAGTAAAAACATGGCGGATCTGATTGTGCCATCGACTCCACTTTCCTACCTGTTCTCCCATAACCCTCAGCTCCCCTCCCTGAAAATCTAACGTGCCTTGAATATGTTCAATAACAGCCTCCAGTGCTCTGAGTGAAGAGAGATCCAAAGACGATTGAGCAGAGAAGAAATTCCTCATTTCCATCTTGAATGCTAGACCTTTTAGTTTTAAACTATGACCCCATGCCCTAGATTCTCCGATGAGTGACTCAGTAAGCTCTCCCAATCTATTTTTGTTATTCTTGTGAAAAGAGACAACACTCGCTGTAAGTTGCTGCTCTTCCCTTGTTTCTCTAAAAGGGCAAATGCTGTTTAACGTCTCGTCCTTTTTACGTACCCAAGCTTTTTCTGTCTTATTTTACATTCTTGATAACTTTGTCTCAGTTTATAATTTCACCCCCTCCCCCTCTCTTTTTTTTAAAACTCATCTATTGTGGCTTCCTAAAATTTCCTAAACTTCTGACCTACCACCAATCTTCACAGTATTCACATCTTTCCTTTCAATTTGACACCATCCTTTAACTTGCTTACACCACAGAGGTAGCCTTCTTCTGGTCTTTCTTTCTCAATGAGGTATATCTTTGTTGAGAGTTATGAAATATCTCCTTGACTGTCTGGCAGTGCCTCAGCTTACATTTGAACCTATTTTTCCATTCTAAATCAGCTCCATAGCCTTCACGCCCTTGATAAATGCATTTTAAGTTTATGCTGCTATTTTCAGACCCACATCTCTTGGCCTCAAACAATGTGAATTATCATGTTATGACCACTTTTACCTTGAAGATCCTTTAGACTGAGGTTATTAATTAATCTTCTTTGCACACCCAGGTCCAAAATAGCCCACTCCCTTATTTATTCTTGAATGTAATATTCTAAGAAGCTGTCCTAATCACATTATGAACACATCCTCCAAGTTACTTTGGCCAATTTGATTTATTCAATCTAGGCGATTAAAATTGTCCAATATTATTACATGACCTTGTCTCACCCGTTATTTCTTGCTTTATGCTCTGTCCAACGGTGTTGCTGTTATCAGAAGGTCTGCTAATATAATTGATCGCTAGTATAGCTATCTGCAGACCCACATACAAGTATGGTCAGCCCCATCCATGATTTTCTTTTTCCCTCATTGACAAATGCTGGCAGATTACATGGTATTTTTTTTTAGATTAGATTAGATTACTTACAATGTGGAAACAGGCCCTTCGGCCCAACAAGTCCACACTGCCCCGCCGAAGCGCAACCCACCCATACCCCTACATCTACCCCTTACCTAACACTACGGGCAATTTAGCATGGCCAATTCACTTGACCTGCACATCTTTGGAGTGTGGGAGGAAACCAGAGCACCCGGAGGAAACCCACGCAGACACGGGGAGAATGTGCAAACTCCACACAGAGAGTCGCCTGAGGCGGGAATTGAACCCGGGTCTCTGACGCTGTGAGGCAGCAGTGCTAACCACTGTGCCACCGTGCCGTATGTTCAGGTCCATTGGGATTGTTAAGGGATTCCCGTTCTAATGCTCTGTGGTTTTATGCTATTGTGGGAGATCCGTGCGCCAATCCCCCACAGATAACACGGGATTATACCACCTTTGCTATTTAACTCCAAACTAATCCTCTATTTTAATCCTCCAATCCAAGATCATTTCTCATTACCATACTAATTTCATCTTTGATCTGATCTAGCCAACGTTTTTTCCTTTCTTCCAAATTACCAAATACGGTTGAATATTTAGGTCCCAACCAAAGTCACTTCACAATCATGCCTCTGTAACAGCTATCATACTCATTTTATTCTACTTCTTCCACCTAATGTTATCACATTTGGTGCATTCAGATAAAGGGTTTACAATTCCACCTTCTGACAGCTTCCTTTTCCAATCTAGGCACAATTTGCTGGCGTGCTCTGGTATCTGTATGCACTATTCCTTCCTGCTACACTCTGGTTATCATTATGCAATATTTCCCTGCACTATCCCCTTATCCTAGCTTTTAATTTCCAAATCTCTTTTTGGTGAAAAGGGTTGCATGTTCCCATTATTTAAGGTAAGACCCTGTCACACAGTCTTGGATTCATTGGACCTGGTGTAGTTTAGGCGAAGTCCCAAAGATATAGTCTCCTAACATGCAAGTTTTTATTTAAATCCCTGCTTTGTGCAATGTTAATCAATCTTGATCAGTGCGCAGATGGAATCATATGCTCAGTTTCAATGGTCATAGTCAGAGCATGAGATGTGCAAGGTTGGGATTTACATTCACAATCATTATTCATTAACAGTTGTTGACAACCCCTAAAACATGACTTTTTTTTGATTATCTGTCCCAATATCCCTCATAGTCTCGTGTCAAATTTTGATTGATTATTGCTCCTATGAAGTATCTTGGGAAGTAGCAAATGATTCAAACTCATCTGTAATAACCCCTTATTGCCCACCCCAAAGTCAGCCAGCAGGCTGACACTCACCAGAAAGGCTGCATTACATGAGGCAACTTTGACAAGTTCATGGGAATTCAAGGAGCCATTTCCCAATCAGCTGTCAACACCTTCATCAAATCAAAGGAAGAAAATTCTGAATAAAGAGTCACTAATCAACTGAGTCACCTAGAAGATGGAGACATAACTGTGGAACAATAACACTTTTTTGCCTCAAGACAGGAAAGTATCCTATACCACATGAACTCAAGCACATTTTTACAGTTCTCAAATCTCTCAGTTAAAAGCCTTAACATTACTCATCCGCTGTGTTTTTTGCAAGCATAAAATGCAACTGTGACAATAACATTTACATTGACTGTACGTTTATATCTGGTTTTGACTTGTTTTTGTGGGGATTCCCAAAGTAGACAAGATGCTTTGGAAAGAAAGGAAGTCACATAATAGGAGGAACAAGAGTAGGCGTTTTAATCTGTTCCACCATTTAAGTGAGATCATGGTTAATCTGTGACCGAACTTCATTTATCTGCCACATCTCTGCTGCTTAGCAAAATACAGTATCCATTTCAGATCCAAACTTATTCAATAATCTAGCTTCTAAACTTTGTGGGGGATTAGTGCCACTTTCCCATCACCCATTGTAGGAAATGCTTCCACAAATCCCTCCTGAATTTTAAGGTCATGACCCTTTCTAATGTTTATATCTGGTAAAATGCCTGTCAAAGAAAAGCCCACGTATAATGACATTCATGGTTAGTGCAGAATATAAAACCAACAAAGGCTGAAAGCACCATTTCTAAAATAGAATTCATGACCACTGGTCAATACATAAGAAATAGCAATGAAAACTCTCAATTGTGAGACAAACAATATAAATGTTTATGCCTATAAAAGCTCAAACATTCCCACTGTGAATTTTAGAACCTCCAGTGGCTGATCACTTGCAGTTTACCAAGGTACTCAATACTAAACTAGAATGGTGCAATTCAAGTTGGTACATTTTATCAACCTGCACTTTGAGTGGAAATGTTAAAACAACAGCTAATGGTATATGAGTGTGTATTAGTGAGTCACTGATAACTGGATATTGTCAACTGCAGAATGATTAAGTATCTCTTTGGAAAACTACAGCGATGGAAAAGAAAGCACCGTTAAAGATTCAGCTGCCAAAGTGCACAATGGCTTTGTTTTTCTAATCAGGAAAGACTGCCAGTTTAGACAACCAGGAAAGTTGTTTCCAGGTTTTTTTTCCAAAATTCTACTGTGCATTACCAATAATTCCAGCATTTTGTTGTTCACCCCTCAATGCCCTCCAATAAGTGTAGTGAGTGGTCTTCATGAACAGCCACAGTCTATCCTATAGTTACACCAACAAATGATATTAGGGACAAAGCTCCAGCATTTTGACCTCCAAAACTGAATGAACATCAATATAGTTCCAAGAGAGGAGGGTGTGGGATTTGGTGCTCCTGTGCACCTTATGCCTTTGTCCTCCTAGTTAGCGGGGGGCACCATATTGTAAAGTCCTGTCAAAGCAGCTTCAGAGACTTGTTACAGTGCCGCCTGAATATGGTACACAGTTGTCATTGTGCAACAGAGTGAGGTGGAGGATGTGTAAGTTTAAGATGGTAGGTGGCGTGGCAATCAAGTGAGATGCTTGGTCCTGGATGGGCTCAAGTGTTGGGGCTGCATCTCGACAAGTGAGGAGTATTTCATTACATTAACTTGTGGCTTGTAGATGATGGACAGATTTTGGGGACTCGAGATAAATTTACTTTCGGCAGCAATCCCAGCCTCTGATCGGCCCCTGAATCTACGGTAGTTATGCAGCTGACAGTTCCAAGTTCCGGTTAATGATACTCTAACTCAGACCATTGGTATTTGGGGGTGCATCGACTTCCCCATTAAAGTGTAGCCAAAATCAAGGGGATGATTGTGCCTGATATGACCCTACTGTTGCACAGAACACCTGAGCACCAACGTGCTGCGCTACCGCTCCAGCTGCCATTTGACCACACTGCGAGGCTCATCAGGACACTGATATCACAACAGAATGGCTGGCCTGGACCCAGAGTCTATCAGACTTCAAAAACAGTCTCCCAAAAACTACAAGGTAAACTGTAGGGGTAAAAAAAGATTCTTTAATCCATTATATAAATATTGGCGATAGGAAGGAAGCTGTTTAACTGACAGTTAAGAATCATTTAGTCAGGCTCATCAGGATCAATGCAGACAAATTAACCAACTAATGGTGTCAGTGTGGTGATTAGTTGCAGGTCTTGTGATGAATATTTCTATCTATTTGGCAGCTCAATGCTCCTCACGGATTTTTGTCATGTCATGTCTCTCCTGGACTCTCACTGCTGCCTGTTGAAACTCCCTTTAACAGTAAAAGTAGCACTGACCCAACTCAGCCTGAATGGCATTTTAGTGGAGGCTGGGTAGCTATCAGATTGCCTATTCTCCAAAAGGAATGCTTTTGATCTCAGGGGCAGGGTCAGATGCAAGAATTTGCCCGTCTCATGAAGTGCAATGCTAAAAGCCTCAGGATAATGAGGCTTGTGGTTGAGGCGGTGGGGAAGAAGGGAGTAAGATGAGAAAAGAGATCTCATTTGTTAGTTTGTTCTTAAAACTCATATCACATTCCATTTGTAGATTCCTCTGTCACATTTTCAAAGTTCTAACAACTAGCAATTTTCAGCCAACTCACTGCATCTTTGAGGATCTCATACACTGGGTGCAGTTCAGTTTCTAACCACTTAATTACCTTCAAGATTTAACAAATAAGGTGATCATTTTAAAGCTGGATTTTTAATGCAAGTTCCACCAAGCAATATCCTAAAGTGTTATGGGAAAAGAGCAATGAGGCCCAATCAGATAAGCTTTCTCAAGTAGCCAGGACAGCTTCAATGGACAGAATGGCCTTCCCCTGTGCTGTATGATTCTGTAACAGTAGCTCAGAATTTGAACAAGACTTTTTTTTTCTTACACAAACATGCATGTGATGCAGTATACTACAGCAGTAATGTTACTCAAGCCATGCACAGCATCCTGCTGGCATACATTTGGTGTGGCACACAATTCATCACCTCAAATTGACAGTGTCATACTTTACTCATTTCCAAAAGTCAGCAGGAACCATCAATGGCACACATACAGACTATTCAGGCCAACAGGTACATGTCAAATCACACACTGGTTACATAGTACTGAAGGAGGCCATTCAGCTCTCCTGGTCTGTGCTGGCCTTCTGAAGGAGATATTCACCAAATGACCCTCCCTCATTATCTTCCAATACCCTTAAGCATTCTTTCTTTTTGTGATGATAGTCTCAACTGATCTGGTCTTTACCCCACACAGGCAGTGCATTGCAGGTCCTAACCATTCACTGGGTTAAAACATATTTCCCCTTGTCTCACTGACTCTTTTGCTAATTACTTATATTGCGACCCCTTGCACCCAACCATCCCACCAATGCAAACAGTCTCTCCCAATTTACTCTGTCCAGACACCTCATGGTTTTGTGCAGCTCTACCTAATCTCCTCTCAACCTGATCTCCAAAGAATGTGACCACAGCTTCTCCAATCCAACCACAGAACTGAAATTCCCCATCACTCGAATCATTACTATGAATGTTTCCCTTGTTCTCTAATGTCCTCACTTTTTCCTGAAGCTCGGAGAACAAAATGCACTTCCCCAGCTGAGGTTGAAAGAATGTTTTTTCACAGGTGCAACATAAATTCCATGATTTTGTACTTTCTTGGATGGGGGTGGGACAGGAGAAAGAGGGAGTGAAGGACGGACGAGGGGGAAGTGTGAATGAGAGAACGGGAGACAAAAAACTAAGACACCAATGAAAATTGGGAAGGGAGGAGAGAGAATGATAGAAAGGAGAGGAAAATTAAAAAGGAGAGTGAGGAGCTAATTGCCTGTGACAGTAGGTAAAAGTTATGAAATTAGCAACATCCATTTGCTAACTAACAAATTGTCACAACCACAAAAAAGTAAAGAAACGGAGCCTGTTACACCCTTACCTTAGGATATATATTTCAAACTCCTCACCTGCTCCTTACCAAATAGCATTAAAAACCCAGATAGCATCGCCTTGAGCAGCATCTACACTTAACACCACAGCCATGATCTCAAACAAAAACACAAAGGTCATGAGTATTACAACTTCACTAGAAGTGATCCCCACCTGTGCTGCTTTTAAATTCTGTACTGAATGATAATCTTACAGGTGTAAATATTTTACTGAGCTGTTTGAACATGTGCTGGCATTTTGTTTACCCAAGAGGACTCATTACTGAAAGGTCTGGGCTGATGTCTTCATCATACTGTAGGCTAACAGCTGAATCATAAATACACCAATGAAATTTAAACCCAGTACTTCGGCACAGCACACTGGTTGTCTAACAGGCCTCAACAATTGAAGGTACAGCGTGCTCAATTCTTAGATGAGTGAGGATACCAGTGTTATTCTCCACAGTTCATCCAAGGAGTCACTGGCAGAACCAATGCTCAATGCCTCCAGGAATCTGCAAGGGTGTGCTCCATCAAGTAGAAAACACGCACTCTGTACAGAGATTCACAGGATCAGGCAAAGCCTGTCTACTTTGTGTCATATCACACATCCGACAAAGCAAGAGTTGTTTTATTCTCCCTCCGGAATTCTCTGCACAAAGGCAGGTCATAGAGTCATTGGGAAAGCAAATCTTAGCAGGACTTATACACTTAATGGTAAGGTCCTAGAGAGTGTTGCTGAACAAAGAGACCTTGGAGTGCAGGTTCATAGGTCCTTGAAAGTGGAGTCTCAGGTAGATAGGATCGTGAAGGCGGTGTTTGGTATGCTTTCCTTTATTGGTCAGAGTATTGAGTATAGGAGTTGGGAGGTCATGTTGCGGCTGTGCAGGACATTGGTTAGGCCACCGTTAGAATGTTGCGTGCAATTCTGGTCTCCTTCCTATCGAAAAGATGTTGTCAAACTTGAAAGGGTTCAGAAAAGATTTACAAGGATGTTGCCAGGGTTGGAGGATCTGAGCTACAGGGAGAGGCTCAACAGGTTGGGGCTGTTTTCCCTGGTGAGTTGGCCTCGCAATTATATCACTGGACCATCCCACAACTTGCTGTTTTTTCTTAAGATAGTAGGGTGAAGAGGTGGGTCCCTACTCTCAGCTGAAACTTCAAACCAAAGAGTCAGTGGACTCAACATGTTAACTGCTTCTCTCTCCACAAATGCTGCCAGACCCGAGTTGCTCCAGCACTCATTCTCTTTTTATTTCAGATCTTCAGCGTGCACAGTATTTCATTTTTATATGAAGATCCTACAGAAACACTACAGCTTTTAAATTAGTTGCAACAGGAAATCCAGATTCACTTCCTTTTCAGGAACAAGTACAGTGTTGCGGAATTATTGTACTGGGGCTACAGATCTAAGGCAGTTAAGCAGAGCCAAGATACACACCGGCCAGGATTTGTGTAGGTGGTTATCGTGCTTCATACAGTTTAACAGCAGGCCAGTACTCCAGATCAGGTCAAATGAAAAACATACGCATTACCAAAGTACCAGAGTTGCACTTGTTCTGGGGAGATTGCAGCTACCTACATACAAAAGCAGCAGCAACAGAGGAGAGTGAGCAGTTCTCTGTTCACATCGTATTGTCACTGATCACAAGCAGAACTTTCAAATTAATCCCTACAGTTGGTTCAAAATCCTGGAACTCCTTCCCAGACAGCGCTCAGGGTAGACGTACAAGCCGAGGACTGCAGCAGTTCAAGGAGCAGGGCGAAAGTGAGGACTGCAGATGCTGGAGATCAGAGTCTAGACTAGAGTGGGGCTGGAAAAGCACAGTAGATCAGGCAGCATCCGAGAAGCAGGAAAACCAATGTTTTGGGCAAAAGCCCTTCATCAGAAATTCAGAGAGCAGCTCATCATTACATTCTCAAAGGCAACTCAGAATGGGTATCCAACACTGGCCTTGCTCACAGTGGCTACATTGCAGGAGTTTAGTTACAGTAGATAAGCAGTGCCACAACTAATAAACCACTGCACTTCTACCACATCAAGTCACCAATGGGTTGGTAACCCATCAAGCAGACGAAGGCCAACTGAAAAACCATAGAAGCAGGCCATTTGGCCCATCAAGTCAATACTGACCCCACTTGGACATACTATCTTCCCCCCACCCCTACTTTGTCCCTGTAACCCACGACTAAATCGACCTAACCTGCACATCCTTAGACTGTGGGAGGAAAGTCCCTGCAAACACAGGGACAATGTTAAAACTCCACACAGACACTCACCCGAAGGTGGAATTGAACCTGGATCCCCGGCACAGTGAGACAGCAGAGCTAACCACTGAGCCGCCATGCCACCCCTTCACTATTCTCAAGCACCGTGGAGCCCAACGCAAATGCCAAAGATAAAATCGAAAATGCTTTCAGCCACAAGTTAGAATGGATGAACCCACCCACCAAAGATCTCCCCACTAAATACCAACATCCAACCAACATGGAGCAATTTTGAATCTACAGTAACAGACGAAAGAACATACAATGATTAAAATATGTTATGATTTGGTTTAGTTGATATTTCTGCACAGCAGGTCTTGGCAATTTACAAGATAATTTATACACCAGTCAATAATTTATGCTGATTGCCAACACAGAATTAAATTACAGAAACAAATGAAGAGATTGATTTCTAAGCCTAAAGGTACAGAATGAATAGCATTTGATTGCACTAAAAACTATAAACACCAACCTTTGGAGAATACACATGCTAACACACATTTGTCGTCAATAATAGCATTACTTGCTTAGCAACACAGGATATTCTATGGAGCCATATGAGATATTGAGTGTTATGCCAACCTCCCAAAGCATGAAGTGTAATACACTGTCCAGCTGCAACAGTCCGGGAGCCCTCGGCAGTTCTGTTGCATTCGTGAATATCTGGGGACACTAAATTGCTCACAACAAATGCCAGCCAACGCAACGTAACAAGCTGCAAAACTGAAAGACCACGGGTACTACACCAATAAAGTATACCTCCAAAGAGGTTGTTAAACTTGAAAGGGATGCAAAAAAGATTTGCAAGAATGTTGCTGGGGTGCAAGGGTTTGAGCTATAGGGAGAAGCTGATGACGTTTGTGGGCAACATGGTGGCTCAGTGGTTAGCACGGCTGCCTCACAGCTGCCAGGGACACAGGTTGGATTCCAACCTTGGGTAACTGTCTGTGTGGAGCCGGCACATTCTCCCTACATCTGAGTGGGTTTCCTCCGGGTGCTCTAGTTTCCCCCCCACAATCCAAAAGATGTACAGGTCAGGTGAATTGGCCATGCTAAATTGCCCCATGCTAAAGTGCATAGTGTTAGGTGCATTAGTCAGAGGTAAATATAAGTTAGGGGAATGGATCTGGGTGGCTACTCTTCGGAGGGCCCATGTCAACTTATTGGGCCGAAGGGACTGTTCCCATATCATAGGAAATGGAATCTAATCAGTCTAAGGCTATTATCCCTCGAGTGTCGGAGGCTGAGGGGTGGGGGGACCTTTCTCGGGTTTACAAAGTCATGAGGAGCACGGATAGGGTTAATAATCAAGGACCTTTTCCCCAGGGTATGGGAGTCCAAAGCTAAAAGGGGGCAGGTTTAAGATGAGAAAGGAAAGATTTACAAGAATCCAAAAGGGTAACGTTTTCACACAGAGGGTGGTACGTGTATGGAATGAGCTGCCAGAGGAAGTAGAGGAGGCTGGTACAATTACAACATTTAAAAGGCATCTAGATGGGTGTATGAATAGAAAGGTTGAGGGGGATATTGGTCAAATGCTGGAAAATGAGACTAGATTAATTTGGGATATCTGGCCAGCATGGATGAATTGGGCCGAAGGGTCTGTTTCCCTGCTGTAAAACTGTAACTCTTTGAAAGGGCTAACAGCAATATGCAACTCAAAGCAACTCTTCACAATCCCTAGTTTGTAGAATAGGGACTGATCTTAGCATGGCAAAGCGATGGAGACAGCAATGCAAAATCTATCACTAATGCTTTCATGTAACTACTGTGGACATTTTTCCCCTGCAGCGTAGGAAGTTGAGGGGTGACCTGAAAGAGGATTATAAAACCATGAAGGATGTAGATAAGGTGAATAGCAAAAGGTCTTTTCGCGAGGTTAGGGGAGTTCAAAACTTGAGGGCAGATTTTTAAGGTGAGAGGAGAAAGATTTACAAGGAACGAGGGGCATCTTTTTCACGCAGAGGGTGGTTCAGATGTGCAAGGACTTGTCAGAGAAAGTGATAGATGCTGGTACAATTACAACATCTAAAAGACTTTGGACAGGTTTGTGAATAGGAAAGATTGAGGGATATAAGCCAAACAGAGGCAAATAGGATGAGTTTAGTTTGGGAAACTTGGTCGGCATGGACAGGTTGCACCGAAAGGTCTATTTACGTGCTATATGACTCCATATCACACCTGAGCCTTGCATGGAGGGAGGAGAGGGGTCATGAGGCAGTAGGCAGAGAGGGAAAAGGAGAAGTTTAAAAGCTAAACTGCTTCACTTATTACAGCAGGAGTCACAGAAGAGCAAAGTGGATATGCATGTGGGGTGAGTTTGACTGAAAAGAGGCCTTATTTCAATCTCCTGACAGTACTCAAAAGGTTTTGCTTCATGTGAAATGGTCATTTAGGCAAGGTAGAGGAGGGCATTAAAACATCAGGGGCTACACACAGGGTTGGACAGCCATGATCTAGATGAATGGCAGAGCAGTTTTGAAGGGCCAAATGGCCTTCTCGCGCTCCTATTCCTATGTTTCTTTAGCAACAGTAACACAAAGACAACAAAGCCAATGAAATTGAACTGCCACTGTGAGAATTCTCCCAAACTGCTGGGTCCCTCCTATTCTTGGAATAGAGAGTGCAGGTAGCATCACAGGTAATCAATCCATAACAAACCATCTGCTGATATGATGGATGTTTAACCAATACGTCGCCATGCTTCTGACATGTTGCAAAGCAAGTAAAGTGAACAAGCTCATTACAATGTTAAACAGAGTAAGGATTAAAACAATGGAAAAATGAAAATTCATAACATGTCTTGACAACATTCAATATACAAACTACTGCTGACACTGTGATGCCTTCCATTCAATCCTATCACTTGGTTGGCCTTAAATACAGCACAGTGGATGAATGAGAACTTGCTGAATGAAGATTAATCACAGGGAAGCAATTATTCAGGGCTTTGCTCATATACCTCCAAGGTGCCTCCAGAGTAGCACCAATTAAAGAATTTTCAATGGTATCCTCCCAGCCAGACAGTCATAGGTTCAAGTCCAACTCAAGTATTGAGTTCACAATTTATGTGAAGTGATGATCTGTCAGAGGTGCTCTGTTGTGTGAAGTTAAAGCAAGGTCAAGTACTCTCAAATGGGCAAAGTAGATCACATGGTACGGCTTCATTATTTATCCCTAAACCATCTCACCAAAAGTAAATTATATTGCTGTTTGAGGAGTTATAATCCAGCTGATATTTTTACTGAATAACTCATCAGATTAAAGTCTGACTTAATAGATCATGCTTTGTTTTCATTTTAACAAAGTGATCTCTCTGAAAGCTAGCACACAATTCTGCAAAATTTAGATTTAACAATAAAACAGTTGCAAAGAAATGAAAATAAAATAGAACATACAAAAGTATGCATGCATAGTACGCCATTAAAGATTTTGAAATGTATGCTGGAAATATAATCCCAATAATTCCAAAACTACTTCTCAAAAATACATTGACAGTACCCAAAAGCATTTCTTGCACAGTATGCATACCAGAGAAAAACCTCTTTGTAACACCTTGCTTGGTAGGTTCAAGTTAGCTGACTGCGATTGCCAGGCTGGAAAATCAGGAGCTTTTACCACACTTGATTTTCAATGTTCCGTTACAAATAATCTCTTCAGTGTTTTATCCAAACAATTCTGGCCTATGACTATTAAATTTCTTCCTCTAAGGTGATTTCGCTTTATATCTTCTCCTTTTCTCAGGAGTACTGTTTTATGGAACCAGCCTCATCCAAGGACTTCTGCAGAACTGCCACAAACTGAAAAACATTTTCTTCCCTCATTTTCTTATATGTTTCCCTAAGGCTTAAAAAATAATTCTGGAATTTTCTGACAGAAACCTTGACGTGCAATTTTTATGTTGCTCAGTCATAAATCTCCTAAAGTAAATAAAAAGCCCATTTATCATGAAATATACTCCCTCAAGATGCTTCAAAAGAAATCTCCGTGGATACTTAGAAGTTAATCATTACATACTTGACAAATGCAGAAAAATCTATCCATCACTAAAAATCAAAACTCAAATCCAAATTTAAAATAAATTATATAGTCTATACCACAGTGAACACTGTCAAGTGAAGACAGCGATTTTTCCCACACGGATCAGATGTGCTTCAGGGTAACCAGAGCTCTCATGAGGCACTAATGAATTACATGCTTTTCCTTCCAGCGTCACCTACGAGACTCCAGACACACGACCCAAGAAGGGAGAATCATGACTCCACCCTTCAGTGCCTCTTCTCTGGTGTCACTGCTCTGTAAACCTCTGTCACTGAGTATCAGATCACCCCACAATAGCAAAACACTAAGTCAGCTCTCACCCTCTGATCTCTGCTGAGAAGAGTGTACAGATAAACATCAAGCTAGGGCTGCTCGTTTGTTCCCATGAGCAAGTAACAGTGACTTGATTTCAGGAAGTAGAACAGGTGGGCACGGAACCAGAAGGCAAATAGAACCTTTTAGAATAACAGCCAAGTATGCTTCAAGATGGCAAGAAAATGTTAACAACTTATGGTTCAACAAATGGGCTAGAGGCTCAGCAAAGCAACTTCTGGGTAAAACGTGGCAATCATACTAGAATGGGACCAAGGATGAAAAACTACTAATCTCGAAAGATGCTTCGTACAGCAAACATATACTGCATTTCTGAACCAAATGCAGAATTCGACTTCATCAAAATGATTAGATAAACACAGCCCTTGCAGCAAAGCAAGACACTTGATGTTCGCATACATCAGCCAGGGTAAAGATGAACAGATGATAGGAACCTTGCACTTCCAAATGTTGGTCTGTTGCTGATCTGCAGGGAGAATCCACAGCTCAGCTTTATAGAAATCCATACTTGCTGAGAAGAAAGGGTCAAATGCATCAAGCTTAGAATCTAATACAATTAATCACACTCATTAAAAGACTAGTACAGCCACAGAGGAACAAAGATGTCTTTCTCCAATTCTATTGAATAGTGGTTGGTGGATGAGTGTGTGTAGCTCCTGTCCCCTTTTCTAAGAAAGGACATACTTACCATAGAGGGAACGCAGACATTCGCATGACTAGCTCCAGCAAAGATGCGATGGTCCTGTGAGGAGAAATTGAGGAGACTGAGCCTGCATTCTCTGGAGTTTAGAAGAATGAGAAGCAATCTCTCAAACTATCAAAATTCTTAAAGGAATAGACAGAATGAACGCAGAAAGGATGTTTCACTGAACACAATCTAGAACCAGGGAACAAAGTCTCAGAATAAAAGACAAGCTATTTAGGAGTGAAATGGGGAGGAATTGCAGCACTCAGTGGGTAATGAGTGTTTACAATTATCTGCCTGAGGGCAGCACTGAATGTTCAGTTATTTAGTGGGTTCATGATAGAAATCGATGGGACTTCTTGTGCTGAATGACATTGATGGATATGAGCATAGAACATGAATATGACTGAGGCAGATGATCAATCATCATATCAAAAGGGGGAGCAGACTCAGAAGGGCTGAATGGCCTACTACTGCTTGCGTTCTTAAATGTCCTTAGTACTCCCAGGTTAAGGAAGAAAGAAGAAACCTAAAATGAAATTAGTTCCTAATCATTGTGCCTCTATAGATATCAGCTGAGAACTATGCAACCAAAATGACCTGCAAATATTCAGCTTCAAGGCTGTCACATGAATAACAGACACTTGGGGGCAGTGGACCAGTATTACTGGAACTTGAGAAATTCCCCTAACATCTCAGCTTTGCAATGCTTTTTTAGTAAATACAAATCAATTATTAACAGGCTATAGCTGAAAGTTATGAATAAATTATTGGCATAACACTTATGCACTTGATTGCAATGAGTATGACCACTTGATTGCAGTAACAATGTTGAATTCTATATTCATGACGTGGAAGTCAGGAACTGTTGATGATTTTGGATCAGTCTGCATTCGCTTCCCATGAAATCAGCAAAGCAATTACCAAAACAAGTTCTTAACACAATAAATCCTGTATCTTCACCCTAACGTTATTTGTTGCTTCAAATGGATTTTAAGAGCACTCCTCACCCCACACCCAGATATTCTCTGCTGACTCATCTTTTAGTTATTCCAATTTATAGAACTGGCCCAAATGAATTCCCGAAGTAACTTTTAGTAAAACTGGAACCTTATACTAGACTCAGAACTTTTAAAGTGCATAGTCTTCAGCATCAATTACCTGGGAGTCCAACATCTCCCACGATAACCTGTTTAGCAGGAACAAAGACAGGGGAATGCTTACAGAAAGGCAGCTCTACAGTACATAAGATACCAGAACAGAAGAAAGAGGAAAAAATAACAGAGGTGGTTGTGCAGATCCTGGAGACAAAGACTCCTTGCGTTTGATGTTGGTGGTGAGATTGGGACTAAAAGAATGCAAGTTAGCAATTGCCGCTGTTCGATAATTTATAGTTGCACTTGCCCCTCCAAACGGAACCTGCAGTAAAAGGCAGTTTTATTTTGTCGTAAGTTTTACCTAGAAACAAACATGTAAGAACAGAAACAAAGAGCAAGAAAAACTACAGCAAACAACAATTTTCTACATATACATGAGTCCACAAGGTCAGAGCCAGGTACTGTGGGAGACACCAGGATGCCAAAATCTTTTATAACACTCACGTTCCCAGTTCATTTCAATGGCTGAATCTCAGCTGAGTTTCAGCGAGATGATGGGACTAGAACTGTGAGGTGCTTGTTTTTGACCAGCCCAGACTGGATGGGCCAAAGATCCTTTTCCTGTGCTAGAGACCACTTTGACTCTATGCAGGTGTGCTCAGAGCAACATTAAGCACAGTTAAAACTGGTGTCAATCTGGTGATGATAGAAAACAGAACTACTTGCAGCCAAAGAGCATAAGCAGTAAGTGATTAACAGGGCCAAGCGATTTCACCATTAACAAATGAGATCTGAGCTCTGCAGTCCTGATGAATGGTGGTGGACAATTAAACAACTCACTGGAGGTGGCAGCTCCACAAATATCCTCATCCTCAATGATGGAAGAGCCAAGCACATCAGTGCAAACGCTGGTCTGAAGCATTCACGACAGTCTTCAGCCAGAAGTGCTGAGTGGATGATCCATCTCAGGCTCCTCCAGAAGGCCCCAGCATTACAGATACCAGCCAATTCGCCTCACATGATATCAAGAAATGGTTGGAGCCACTAAATACTACAAAGGCTATGGGTCCTGAAAACATCCCGGCAATAATACAGAAGACTTGTGCTTCAGAACCTGCTGCATCTTAAGTCAAGCTGTTCCAGCATAGCAAAACCAGTGACATCTATGTTGAAAATTGCCCACTTATATCCTATATATAAAAAGCAGGATGCACCCAACAAAGCCAATTACTGCCCAATCTACTCTCAATCATCAGTAAAGTGATGGAAAGAGATATCAAAAGCACTACCTAGTCGCACATTCTGCTCAATGACACCCAGTCTGGATTCCACCAGTATCACTCAGCCCCTGAGGCCTGTACATTCAACAATCCCAAAACTTTGCTGATCTTTTAAACAGCTGGTTTCTAACATTACAGCAGCTTCACTAAAGTGAGTTCAGAGGCATACCTTCTTTAAGTCTCTGGTCTCCTTCTTTCCCAGTTCTGTTCCATTCTTAAAGTCAATTTTGTCAGCCACAAGTCCACTAAAAAGAAAAGAAAAGAGAATAATCATCTCTAACAACTCAGGTACAACAATACTGCTTCTTTGAAGCCAACACATACAGACAGGAACAATAACACAAGATTCTTCCACACAAACAAAAAGGAACCCTTATTGATAAAGCACTGGAAACCCAAAGCCTCTCAATTATTGCTAAATGAAAATGAGCTTACAAGTATTCAAAATTAAATCTGAAAATGCTGGGAAACAACATCTGCAGCAGGATAAACTCGATGCCCTGGGTCAATGATGTTTTGTCAGAACTGCTCAATAATTTTGCATCAAATGTTCATTTGAGTCAATGCTTAAAAATGTGTTGCTGGAAAAGTGCAGCAGGTCAGGCAGCATCAAAGGAGCAGGAGAATCATAAGCCCTTCTTCAGGAATCCCCCCATTAAACTAATGCACAAAAGGAATTTAAACAAATATGTTTTCATGCAGTAATTGCACCCAGAACAACTTTCAAGCAAAGGTCAGAACAAGAAAAATCTCAAAAAGCACAATCTAGCTCAAGCAAATCCAAGTCATTAGGGGAGCTTGTTTCTTTTAAAACCTTATGAGAGCACAGTATCGGAACCAGGTTCCAGTGAAACTGAGAAAGGCAGAGGAGCTGAACTTCTGTCAATCACGATCCTGAAAATTTCTGCATCGACATAGGAGCAGATTATTCCCGTTGCTAATGTTGTACAATGTAACATTTTGCTTTCTGTAATGACAATCCTGAAGTTCAAGTACTTCAAAATAGGCCCACTTTTGCAGAAGGTGAGGGGGTGAGGGGGGGGGGGGGGGGGGGCGTGATGAGAATGCAAGAGGGCGATCTCCCAATCTTTTCCAACAAGAAAAGTTTAAAAGCAACTGTTGAAAACTCCATGGTAGCAAGTCTTAGTCAGATGACAAGACCAGAAGGCTGACAGACTGTACAGTGCCAGAACACTGACTGCCACAATAATGTCGTGGAATGCTGAAACGCCAAGAGAGATTCATTTTATATTTTGAAGTAAGACCAATTCTTACAGACAAAAATCAGAACATCTCCCCTAGCTCAGGACCAGCAGGAATTCATTGTAGAAAACATTGTTTGGAGAGGGATAGTCTCTGCTCTACTCCTGACTCACACTTGCTTCCTCCAACTGGCCATCCGCCAGCAGCTCAACAAACTGGCTATTTCTCACCTGCGAGCTCTCAATGTCAGCAGGCTTTTTGTCAACAACTCTGGCAAGACTTCCCTTACAACCCACCCTTTGTTTCTGAGGTGGTTGCAGTAGGTCTTCCTCTACTATTGAGCAGCTTGCTGGGCCATTTCGGAGGGAATGAAGAATTATGCAGACAGTATATCACAAACGTTCTGCCGAACAAGCATGAGAAGGGAATAGATTGATGTTTTAGATCTGCACAAGGCTCTTCCTACCGTGCAAATATCCACTCCTAACTATATATTCTTCCATTGCTTTCTCATTCACCATGTTATTCCCAACAATTACAAAGAGTGCACCATAATGTGGAACTGAAATCAGATCGTTAGATTGGCGATGCTGACAGGACCTTTTCCATGAAGGATATTAGTGAATCAGTTTTTTGTAAGCGTGACTACTTCCATGATTCATTTCTTCCTGGTGCCAGCCCAGAATTTGATGATTATAATAAATTTCTAAAAATTTCAATGTATCCACCATTCAATCTCAGAATAATTACAATATTCCAAGATTCCCTCGACAGGAGGAAATTTCCAGTGGATTGGAAAAACGTTAACGTAAAGCCCTTATTCAAAAAAAGGAGGCAGTATGTAGGAAATTGCAGACCAGTTAGTTTAACATCTGTTGCTGGGAAAGTGTTAGAATCAATTATCAAGGAAGCAATATCAGGATGTTTGGAAAGTCAAATCACTATCCAGAGTCAGCATGGCTTTATGAAGGGCAAATCATGTTTGATTAATTTGCTAGAATTCTTTGAAGATGTAACAAGCAAAGTGGATAATGGGAATCACATAAATGTAATATCTCTGGCCTTCCAGAAGGCATCTGATAAAGTGTTACACAAAAGGTTAATTCACAAGGTTGGATCGTAGGGGATTAGGGTTAATTTATTAGCTTGGACACACCCAAATTATTGGCTGAAGGACAGAACACAGAGTCAGGATAAATGGGCGTTTTTCTGGAAGGTAGGAAGTAACTAGTAGGGTGCGATAAGGTTTGGCCCTTGGACCCAGCTATTTACAATGTACATTAGTGACTTGGAAACAGGGTAGAAAGCTCTATAGCCAAATTTCCAGATAACACAAAAATAGCCGGACCAGTAAATTGCAATGAGGAAATAAGAACCGTACAAATTAATACAAATTAGGTTAGGAGAATGACCCAAAATGAGACAGATGGAGTTTGATGTGGAAAAGTGAGAGGTCATACATTTTTGTCGGAAAAATGGGGAGACACTTTGGGATACTCCAGTTCAGAAGGATCTGACTGTCCTCGAAAACTAGCATGCAGGTACAACAGATAAATAAAGCAAATGGAATGTTGGCTTTCATAGCTAAATGAATAGTAGATAAAAGGTAAGGAAATACTGTCACCACCACACAAAGCATTGGCGAGACTACACCTGGAGTATCATGCACAGCTTTAGCCCCCGATATTAGAGGAGAGATATAGTGGCATTGGAGGCAGTTTGGAGGTGATTCACTAGACTGATCCCAGAGATAAGGGGCTTGCTGTATGAAGAAACATTTAACAGTTTAGGCCTATCCCCGCTGGAAGTTAGAAACATGAGGGGAGATCAAATTGAGGTTTTCATGATGATAAAAGGTATGGATAAAATAGACATGGAGCGGATGCTTCCTCTTGTGGGACATTCTAGAACAAGAGGATAAGGGATAGCAAATGTAAAACAGAATGGAGGAGAAGCTACTTCTCCCAAAGGGCTGGAATTTGCTACCCCAGAGTGCAGTGGATGCTGGGACAGTGAATACATTTGAGGATTAGACAGATGTTTAATTGGTAATGGGTTGAAGGTTTTGGAAAGAAGGCAGGAAAATGGGGGTGAGAAGCATATCAGCCATGATCAAATGGCAGAGTAGACTAGATGGACTAAATGGTCTCATTCTGCCCCTATACCTTAACAACAGTTTAACAGAACAAAGGTTACGCCCACACAGCAACCTTTCAATTCTCCTACCTACCTATCTAGGTTCTACGAACCTTGATATCTTTACCAAACAATTGTATTAACCTTTGCTTTGTCCTTTTTCAATAGTGTTTCAGGGTAAAGAGCTCAAGATTTCAAGTTAGAATGTGTAACGTGGTTTCTGACATCACCCTGAATGGCTCAGCTCTAACTTCAAGGCACTACCTTCTTGCTCTGGACTCTGGGGAAAAAGCATCTACACATTCAAGATCTTTAATTCCCGACAATAGCCTAATTTACTTTTCCAGTTTAGCTGGCCCTTATATTAGAAACCAAACCAGTAGTATTATCACTGACCAAATCGTGCCAACCTATTAGCGCAATTAAAATTGGAAGACCAGAAATTCTGTACATGACCTGTAACTAAGAAGCCAACTTGTGCAGAGTGTATGGCACCCTTCAAATTTTGCTGTGCTGGGAATACTGGCTGTATTCCTTGGAATTTAGGAGGTTAATTGGTGACTTGACTGGAGTTTTCAAGATAAAGGAGCACGGATTGGGTAGACAGAGAGAAATATTTCTGCTCTTTCGTGAGTCTAGGACTCGCGGATATGTTCAAAATTAGTTAGGCCTTTCAGGATGGCTAGCAAGGGTGGCAGAAGAACAGAACACATGGCCATAAATGGCGATTGATTCACAATGAATTGTTAACACCAAATCTGAGATTGACAGATTTTTGTTAAGCTGCATTCTATGCCTCAGTAACAAAGCCTGAGCATTGATGGGTGTGTACATTAAGTGCTCAAACTGCTTAACAAGTGCACTTGAAATTATTAATGCACGTACAATTAGAAGTTCAAAGGATCAAACAGAATATTGAATGATCTATCCAACTATACACTGCCACATCTGATTTTTGGTGATCTCAAAGGATATTAGCATATTGACAATCATGACATTCCTCACACGTAGACTATGCTCCCCATCTTAAAAGATATGCAAGTCAACTCTTTACCCAAAATTCTGAAACCCAAAGGTTTTATCATGAAGTTCTTATTTGCCTCATTAACAAAGTTGTTTGGCATGCAAACCGTTAACCCAACACCACACCCACTCGATGCGTGGCACTCAGATGAGACTTGTGGGGGCGTGGGCCAGCATGGCAGGCCTCAATCACAGTGCGCCTGCTGTTTACTAAGATTTTTAAAAATTTCACCAAATTGTCACTTATTCTGAAATTCAAAAAATTCTGAATTCCAAAAACCAGCTAGTCCCAAGCATTTCGGATAAAGGATTGTGCACCTGTATCACATATTGCCCCTAAATCATGATCACCATTCATGACCATCTTCTGTTTCACTAAACTGCTACCCATGTGCAGAAACTAGGCCTTGTGTCAGTCTAACTCAACAAGTCACCTTCCTGTCACAGGACATAAAAGGATCACAGTAAACCTCAGTAACCACAAGGTGAGATATACAGGAAGCTCAGCAGGTCAAAGAAAGAAACTGCATTCATCAAAAAAAAATGAGAAAGCAGGCATCTTTTTCCCTTGTCTCCGAGTTATGGAGTGCCTGGCATTGACAGTTTCCAAGGAGAAATCATTTTAATTCGTGAGCCGGCAACATTTAAAAGGTATCTGAATGGGTATATAAACAAGGAAGGGTTTGGAGAGATATGGGCCGGGTGCTGGCATGTGGAACTAGATTGGGTTGGGCTACCTGGTCAGCATGGATGATTTGGACCAAAGGGTCTGTTTTCGTGCTGTACATCTCGATGACTATTTAATCATGGACGTAGGTATCTCTGCCTGGGCCAACCATAATTACCCATCCCCAACTGTTCAAGGTGGTGGTGAACTACTCCTTGATTGACTGCCATCTTATTTGATGCTGGCAGACCCATAATCTTATTTGGGAGCGAGTTCCAGAATTTTGACCCAGCAACACGAAAGACACAGCAATACATCTCCAAGTCTGGGTGGTGAGTGATTTAGAGGGGAACTTGGAGGTGGCAGTGTTCCCATATGCCCGCTGTACTCAACCTCCAAAATAGTAGTGGCCTGAGGTTTGGAAGGTGCTGTCAAAAGGAGCCTTGATGAGTTACTGTTATACATCTCGCAGCTGGAACACACTGCTGCTACTGAGTGTCTGTGGTGTAGGGAGTCAATGTTTGTGGATGTGGTGCCAATCAAGCTGGCTTGACCAACTGAGTACTTGCAGCACTTTTTGTTTACACTTCAGATTTCCAGCATTCGTGATATTCTGCTTTTCTATAAAATCAATGAATGCACTCCTTCCTTGGAGACACTGCCACCATTCACTTATTCTTGGTGTGCAACTAATAAGTGATTGCCATGCGCAAAAACAGATCATCCACTGAACCTTCCAGAAAATGACAGAACTGGGACAGAAAACAACCCCTTATCGTTAAACACACTCCCACAGCCATGTAGCAGCAAACACCTATGTAATGCAGTCTGATGCCTATGTACAAGCACATCGTGTAATGCGGCATAACCTAAGCCAACATTTAGATAGATGGAAAGGAACTGTCCAGTTGCACTAATGATTTCCAATGGCTACTTCACACTATCCAACAAATGCAGAGATACATCCAAACTGTGGAAACAACGTTGTGTGTTTAACAAAATTTACATCACTGACTTTCTCAGTATACCCACAGCTTAGGGTGGAACCACGCCAGAAAACTAGGAAAGCCCAAGTCTTCAGAGTGCTCTGTGCCAAGTGAGCTGGCTTTAGTCAGAGAGTCATGAGGTGTTTCAACAATACTCCACAAGTCAGAGGTTTGGAAATATAAAAAGCAGCTCGTATTCATTCCCTTGATCACTGTCCAGGAGCTCCTGATAAAAGTGCACAGGTTGAATTAAACGTCTGCTGGAATGGTCAGAATAGCCCATTGAAATTCACCGTCTAGACTCTCAAGACAAATGATGCTTTAAGTAAAGCGATGAGAAATGAGAAGACCCAATTACCAAAAGTAGCTTGCATAGCATCAGCTGCATTTCATTAGGTTTTTCTGCTTTAGCATATCTAAATATAGATTAGTCAGGAAGCGTCAGTTACAGCAACCCAATAAAAATCTCAGTGCATAATCCTGGCTAATATTTCAGTGTAATACTGATGGATGCTAGAAGTACCATCCATTTGTTCACATGCAAGAATGTAAGAGACCACAGGGCACATTTAAGTAGGAGGTTTAAGAATCTTCCCTATAACCTACCGACTAACATGGGAATTGCTGATTCATCTCGTTGCTGGTTGTGCGACTTTGTTGACTGACACTTCGAAAGCAAACAATTGTGATATACAATACTATAAAACATTTAACAGTTCAAACATTCTGCCCAGCTGGTCTGTGTCAGTGGTTACACTGTAAATATCCTGGTTTGCCAGTATTTTTTGCATGATTATCAATTTTTCACTTTAAATAAGCATCACATGCTATCAACTTGCAACCACTTGCACATACAAAACATTGTAGTCCAGAAACAAGGCACTTGGATCAACAGCAAACTTCATTCAAGCCTCTTCCCATTCCTATAACTCCATTAACATATTTGTTGCTCCTTCACTTTTTCGATGAGAGTCAGTTCAACTGATTTTTGTGGTAAGTTAGTGCCATATTCTCTGAGTAAGGATGTTTTCCCGAGTTTCCAATTAGACTCACTGGTGACCATCTTATGTCCGTGGCCTCCAATTCAGGTCAGCCCTGCAAATGGAAACATCTTCTCTATGTTCGTATTATTAAATTCTTTTGCAACCTTAAAAATCTCCAACAGATCATCATGGTCTTGACTGGAAAGCAACAGATACCAAGGATGCAAAAGGTGCTATGTAAATGTTTTTCCCCCCAAAATTAGCTCAGTTTCATTCGGTAGCAATTGAGGTTTGGGCTAAACGTACCCTTTATTATTTCTAGGCCTTATGGAGCACCACCTACAAAGTGGCGGGGTTCCACAAGCACACACTTTGTGCAAAGTACCATTCTGAAAAATAGCTGAGAATTCAAATTTCGACAACAAACAAGCCATCCAGGACAACCCTGCAGGCATCACGGGAGTGACAGCACCAGCTGCCTGTTAAGACATGGAGATCCCAATGCAGCATGGAGCTGAAGGAGGAAAGGAAACTGAGTGACGTCCTTCCTCATCACCCTTCGGGAGTTAAATCCAACTGGTATGCCACTGCTTCTTTCCAACAAACCAGGACAAAGACGTGGACCATTACACTGTATACCACAGAGTAGCAGATTGTGGAAAAGCTCCATCTCAGAAAGTCTAATGGAAACACAAGTAAAGCACAATTTGCAGTGTACAAGTGGAAAAATATTATGTGGAAACCGAGCTCCAGCTGCACTTTTGCATCTTGTCAGCAGCTGCTTAAAGAGAGCCTGCCACCTCAGCTGAGAATTGCTGTTTAATCTCTTGGGGAATGGAAGCAAGGGGAAAAAGAAAGGCGAACAAAAATGAAGGGAGGTGCAATCCTCTGGCCAGCAGACAGAATGACAAGTGTGAATGCCACTGAACTTTCATTCCCCCTACAAGTAGGTTCTTCTGCTACCACTCAGTCCACCCAGAACCCACAGGAATAAGATGCCAGGTTCAATTCCCATTTGACTTCAGCGTTCAGTGATCTCAGAGCAGCAATTTAGTTGTTGCAATTAACTTAAAGTCCAAGTACACGAAACGTCAGCCAACATTTACTGCCTACAAGTTCAAGTGGTAAGTGCCTTCTAGAGCTGTGGTGCAGGTACACCAAAAATGGCATAAGGGAGTTGACCCAGTGACAGTGAAGGAATAGCAATATAGTTCCCAGTCAGAAAGGTGTGTGATTTGAAGGAGAACTTGTAGGTGGTGTCCCATACATCTGCTGTCCTTGTCCTTTTAGGTGAATGCATGATGCACCCACAGTGGAATTAGTCTGCTCACACTCTGAGTAGCCACCCATTTGACATACTGGTGCCTGATAACAGGTAATAAAAATTGGCACCCTTAGTACACGAGAAACACAGCGTAATCTTCTTCAAAAGTGCAGTCCTTTACACTCCCCAGATTAATCCTGCAGACCACTGGTTGATGGCTATGATATGGGTTATTCTAACACACTGCCTGCTCTATGGCATTGTCTAGCTTCAATCTGTAAATCCAGATGTGGGAAACCTCTATGCTAATTAAATGATTAAGAGACATTGAGTGAAAGTTATATTTTGAAATTATATGTACAATAAATGTGCACTTCGCTAGGTTTTGTAAACCAAGTTATTTTGTTCTGTGAGCTTTCAAGTTGTCAACTACTGAATGGAAATTGATGTTTGTTAAATACCTGGAGAATATTCACATGCATTGACTGGATTCAAGCATTTCCAACAAAATTGGTACTGCTAATAGCAATGAGCCCAGTCAGTGACTTCTACAGAAGATCAGAGGAGAAAACTGAACAGCCATTCACTTCTTTAAAATTTCTCCTTCAAATTCCTATACGGCACTGTTGTAACCGAAGTGCCAAGAGAAACCCTTTGGCAACTTGATGCCTTCACCACCACTCATTTCAAAGCAAGAGTTTGTCAGCACAGGAAAAGCACCCCTCCGGATTTCAGAGTTCGGCTGTGTCCTGTATCAAGCAGCCAAGTGATGTGACAGCTGTGCTCAGGAATGTTGTGAAGTAATGGAGGGCAGCAAAGAAACTAGTTCAGGAATTTTAACTTGCCAAAAATTTACAAAAACAGTTGTCAGAAATGAGTAGCTGCTCACACCCATGAGCTCGTTTACATTGCAATGGGTATGGTGAAATGGAAGAGCGAATAAATTAGCACACTTTGCATTCCTGTGTATCATTCAAACCTGCCTCACCCCATCCATGAGCACGTTCCAGTAGCATAGGTGCAGCAAATAATACACCTCCATGTACCTCAGAAGCCGATCCACCGTCTACAAAGCACAAGTCAGGAACGTGATATAATACTCTCCACTTGCCTAGGTGAGTGCAGCTCCAAACTCAAGATGCTTGACCCGAAGGCAAAGCAACCCATTCCATCAGCACCTCATCCACCACTAATGCGTACCATTGGCTTCCTATGAATTACCTAGTTTGCCTCAACAGTTTTTTTCCAAACCCGTGATGTCTACTATCTAGGAGAACAAGGGAAGCCAATAAATCAGAACACCAGCATCTGCAAGTTTCCCCTCGTGCTACCGGTCTTCCTGATTTGGAACTATTTCACCATTTCTTTTTCACTATCATGGAGTCAAAATTGTGAAAAACAACCTCATTGTCTGCAAGTCATGTCACAACACTGCTGGAGGATGCTTACAATCACTGGGTAAAGATACCATTACACACAATGACAATGTTGCTTATTCAGGTATTGGTGCATGTTGAATTTATAGAATATTCATGCCATTGGGTCGTTAACAAAGACAGTTAAGTACTTTTGAAGTCTAGCCATTGTCGTCATGTAGGAAACAGCAGTCAATTTACACAGAAAACTCCTAAAAGCAACAGTTGCCATAATAATCAGATAATCAACTTTCAGTGATGTTGTTTGAAGAATTATACTGGTTGGACAATAAGAACTCCTTCAAAACACTGCAATGGGATCTTTTACCTCAGTTTAGTGTCTCAACAGAAAGACAGTGCCGCACACCCACAATACTTCACCAGAAGGTCAATTAGATTTTGCCCCAAAGACTCTGCAGTGGGATCAGAGTGAAACCCAATGAATTATAGCTGGTTCTGGGCAAAAGCACGAAGAAGTGGGAGAGGGGAAAGAGAAGCACTTCCTGAGCAGAGATTACAATTGAAAGGCAATGCGGCCTCAAAAAGTCCACATTAAAACTGTAAGGCAATTGAACATATCCAAGACAGCGTACTGAAACACCCAACGACAATAACATGGGTGACATTGTTAAGTTCCAGGAGACCCACACTCTCAAACCTATTCAACTAAATCCAGCAGGAATCAGAGATACAATCTGCGCAGGCCAGTGGAGCCAATAACGCAGATTTAATAATGTTAAGAGTGATGGCCAGCCTCTTGAAAGACAAATTGGCTATGTCAAAACGTGTGTGTACACACACACACACACACACACACACTAGTGCTGCCAATCAGAATCAATCGAGAGAGCCAATGAGAAACAGAAATGAGACCTGAGAGAGTGCACTTTCCCTGGCAGGCACTGCTCGAGCATCATCACAAAAGATTGTTTTTGGGGTGGAGAACATGCAATTATTTTAGCAGTGTCTTCTCAAACACCAAGCACTGCAAGATTCTCTAACAGGATTCCACTAAGGGAAACATGAAAAATATCAAAATGTTGCCTCCTAATCTTAAAAGGAAAGAGCCCAAGCTGAAGCAGACAAGTTTTGAGGGACGGTCCTAAAGGAAGCAAAGCTGGGACGGCAAACTGCTTCAAACAAGACTTGATATCACATGCTAAGTGAAAGAGATGGCTAGTTCTCTGTGCATAGTATTAAGTTCTCTCCTTTCTACCAGCACTGCAGAATCAAGGTGCCAACAGTCTCAGAGTGATAAAACACACACTATCTTTGCCAATGAGTCAAACCATATGGACTTCTTTGTCACTGGATGTTAAGTAGAATCTATGAAGAACATAAGGTTACCGACATCTACAAAATCAACAAACAGCTTTACAAACTAACAGATCCTTCTCAAACAAAAGGTGACATCAAACTAAACAAGGAGCCAGTAGGACAGCAGACAAAAACAAAATCAAGAGTGCTTTGACAGAGTCTTAAAGATTAGTGGGAAAGACTAAAGTTTTGGAAAGGGAGTCCCAGTAGTCAGTGATCCCAGAGGTGAGCAGCTGAAGCCATGAAGCAAATGACAGTGATCAATCAGGCTGCACCAGAGGCCAGAACTTCAGAGGGGCACAGATCCTGGAATGTCACAGGTTTGGAGAAGGTAGGGATGGAAGAGGTCATGGAAGGGCTTTGGATGTCTACAAGTTTTTTTGTTTAGAAACAAAATCAAGTTGCGTATGTAACGTGAAAGCAAGTGCAAACACCAGGTGTAGCAAGACGTAAAGGAAGAGATATTATGGATGGCCGATGATAAAACAGGCAGATACACCAAAGCAGTGCCAGGATTTAGCTTTTGTCCAATTCCTGGGTTGACTGAACCACGGGCAGTTCATACCAATCCAGGATGGCAGAAGTGAAGGGCACTTGGAACAATCCAGTGCACAAATGGTTAGGCAGGTAAGTCCAGCCTAGGTAAATTAGTTTTTATTGACTACAATTACAAAAAGATGCACAGTGCATTCTAAAAATGTCCAGCATTCAAACTCCTCCAGTTTTCAGACAGCCAATTGAGAGCACACGTAACTGTGCTGTGTTTTTTTAAAAAAACTCCATTTGTAAGCTGCAGGCATCCATGGCTGCACCCGGATTCATTACCCATCCCTAATTAAAAGATGGGTTAATGTCATATTCATGGAAATTCCTTCTCAGACAAGAATATTAATACAATAAAATTAAACCACATGAGACTGAGGGTAGTGTACTTACAGGGATAGAGAACTGGTGGAAAATGGTAAAAGTGGAAAAAATAGGTATCAATGGCGTATCACTGGGACCAGTGCTTGAATCTCAGCTATTCATTATATATTAATGAAATAGATGAGGAAACTACATGTAACGTCTCCAATTTTGCAGATGACAAAGCTAGGTGGGAGTTGGAACTATGAGGAGGATGCAGAAATTCAGTGTGACTGGGGCAAGTTCATGGGGAAATGCATGGCAGATGATTTATGTTATAAATAAATGGGATATCATCCACTTTGGTAGCAAAAGTAGGAAGGCAAAATATCTGAATGTCACCAGATTGGGAAAGGGGAAGATGCAATGAGACCTGGGTGCCCTTGTATACCAGTTGGTGAAAGTAAACATGCAGGTGTAGCAGACAGTGCAGAAGCCAAATAGTTCACTGGCCTTTATTGCAGGATGAAGTTCAGGAGTAGGTATACCTTACAGTCACAGTTCTGCTAGAATGTGGTAGCTCCGTTCTCGTGCGATCCCATGTTGTAAGATTGCATAATAGCAGCACCATTTAAGCTAATGGGGCTGAAATCACGTTATAACCAATAACCACTTTAAAACTTTGTGCTTTATAAAAAGTGTTCCCAATTGTGTTATAACGGGTTTGTGTTTACAAAATGACCTGAAATTACCTGTATAGCAACTGTACAGTGCCTTTATGAGACTAGATTTGGAGTGCTGGAGAGAGGGTGCAACAAAGGTTAACCAGAGCGATTACTGGGATGACAGCAATGTGTGAAGGAAAACTGAATCAGTCAGAATGATATTCACTGGAACGTATCAGAATAAACACTGGAGCTATCTCCAGTTAGATGCAAGAAGGGCATGTGCAATGGTAGGGGAGACCAGAACCAGGGATCATTATTTAATGATAGAGGATAAACCTTTTTACACTGAGATGAGGAGAAATTTCTTCACCCAGAGTGGGGAAGAGTCTACGGAATTCTCTGTCACAAAAAGCGGTTGACGCCAGATTATTAAATGCTTACAATTCTGAGTTAGATGTAGTTATAGAGTCAAAGAGGTGTACAGCACGGAAACAGACACTTGCGTTCAACTTGTCCATGCTGACCAGATATCCCAACCTAATCTAGTCCCATTTGCCAGCACCCGGCCCATATCCCTCCAAATCCTTCCTATTCATATACACATCCAGATGCCTTTTAAATGTTGCATTTCCAACACTTCTTTTGGCAGCTCATTCCATACACGTACTATCCTCTGCATGAAAAAGTTGCCCCTTTGGTCTCTTAAATCTTTCCCCTCTCACCCTAAACCTACGCCTTCTAGTTCTGGACTCCCCCACACCAGGGAAAAGACCTTGTCTATTTATCCTATCCATGCCTCTCAATTTTATAAACCTCCATAAGGTCACCTCTCAGCCTCCGACGCTCCAGGGAAAACAGCCCCAGCCTATTCAGCCTCTCCCTGTAGCTCAAATCCTGCAACACTGGTCAATGTTTTCTGAACCTTTTCAAGTTCCACATCATTCTTCCGATAGGAAGACCACAATTGCACACAATATTCCAAAGTGGTCTAACCAAGGTCCTGTACAGCCACATGACCTCCCAACTCCTGTAATAAATACTCTGACCAATGAAGGAAAATATACCAAATGCCTTCTTCACTATCCTATCTACCTGTGACTCTACTTTCAGGGAGCTATGTGCCTGCCCTCCAAGGTCTCTTTGTTCAGCAATACTCCCTTAATGAGTAGTTAAGAACTACTAACATTTGTGAATCCATATTGCAACTAGAATCAATATTCTTAACATACGCTAAAATATGTTCGCAAAAGATGGCATTACTCATTAAGAAAAATGTCATAGCTGCACTTAGACGACACCTTGGACAACTCTTCTAGCAAGTCATGGTTTGGAGATGCCGGTGTTGGACTGGGGTGTACAAAGTTAAAAACCACACAACACCAGGTTATAGTCCAACAGGTTTAATTGGAAGCACACTAGCTTTCGGAGCGCTGCTCCTTCATCAGGTGTTCTTCTCGCAAGGCCATTATGGAAAGAACTCAGGACAAAAAAAAAGTGCAATTGCGATGATAGGGTTATACTATAGGCCTCTATATTATGTAACTGCCAGCAGAGACAAAAAAACCAGTAGTGAGACAAAATAAAACAGTAGTGGGTGCTTTCCTTAAGGCTGAAGGGATCAATAAGTAGGAGGAGAAAGTGGAAATAGGTGCGACTGACCTTGATGATCAGCCATGATCACACAATGGTGGAGCAGGCTCATTGGGGTCAATAACCTAACACATTCTTATTTTCTGATTCTATGTTTCCTACACCCAAACCTTTTCTCTCTCACACATTTGACACAGAATTCCAATATTTAAGGTTCTATTTTATACATCTTTGTGTACAGTTTAAACTTTCCCATTTATGCACACTAGGAAAGGTCTTTCAATTGGACACCACAGAATTGTTTTTAGTACTGACACTGAACAGAAAGAGGCTGTGATTCAGGACAGTTTCTTTGAAGAACATGGACACACTCCCTCTGTACCCACACTAGTTATTTTGACCTGATAATAGACCAATAACAGCAGTAGCTGCACTTCTATTAGAGAAGTTACGAATTCCTAGCCAATCAGCATCCACTATCTCAAATGAAAGCAAGGTTGGTATCCCCAGGTTCTGAGGAAATGTCACAAACTGGTCACTACGGCTTGTGAGAATTTGCTGCATACCAACTGGCTCCAACAACCTCAAAGGCCCATTTGATCGAGATCCCAATGAGTGGCCGGTAGAACTGAATTTACATAAATGTGAGGTGCTACATTTTGGAAAGGCAAATCAGGGCAGGACTTCGACACAATGGTAAGATCCTAGGGAGTGTAGCTGAACAAAGAGACCTTGGAGTGCAGGTTCACAGTTCCTTAAAAGTGGAGTCGCAGGTCAATAGGATAGTGAAGGTGGTATTTGGTATGCTTTCCTTCATTGGTCAGAGTATTGAGTACAGGAGTTGGGAGGTCATGTTGCAGCTGTACAGGGCATTGGTTAGGCCACTATTGGAATACCATGTACAATTCTGGTCTCCCTCCTATTGGAAGGATGTTGTGAAACTTGAAAAATGTTCAGAAGAGATTTACAAGAATTTTGCCAGGGTTTGAGATCTAAGGGGAGGCTGAAAAGACTGGGACTATTTTCCTCGGAAGACTGGAGGCTGACCTTATAGAGGTTTGTAAAAGCACGGATAGGGTAAATAGACAAAATCCTTCCCGAGTGGGGGAGTCCAGAGCTAGATGGCATAGGTTTAAGTTGAGAGGGGAAAAATTTAAAAGGAGCAACTTTTTCCAGAGGGTGTGTGTGCGTGGAATGAGCTGCCAGAGAAAGTGGTAGAGGCTAGTACAATTATAGCATTTGAAAGACATCTGGATGTATAATGAATAGGAAAGGTTGAGGGGGATATGGGCCAAATGGGACTAGATTTATCTGGGATATCTAATCAACATGGATGATTTGAACCAAAGGGTCTGTTTACATGTTGTACATTTCTATGATGGCAGTTCAGAAAGCAGCTCATTGGTTGCGAATTATTATGGGATGGCCCAAGGTGGTACAAGGTGCCACAGAAATTAACATTCCTTTTTAATCAATCCTCATTATACTGTGGGAGAGTATGCATATTGTCCTGAGTCACACCCTCAACTCAATACAGAAGCAGACAGACTCAATATTCACACTGTAAATAAATGACTAAATTCTTAGACTGTTAAACAGCCATTGTTAAATATGCCCCCTGGACTCTAACAAGCGGAAATACTTTCTCCATGTTTTGCCTTTTTGAACTCCAGTTTGAGGAACTTATCAGGTCTCTTCTCTTTGATAAGAAAAATCTCAAGTCTGTTCAACCTTTCCCAAGAGCCACGTTCTCCTAATTCTGCAAACACACCTTTTCTGCATCTTCTCCAATGATTCCATGTTCTTTATTAGTACAAGTACCAGAATTACATCTAGTACCCAACCGGTGGTCTAGCCTAGACTCCATGTAGATTTAATTCAATGCCCTGGCTTTTTTGCTGTCTGCAATACGTCCAATGTGGGATTCAATGAACTGCATCCAGGGTGCATGCCACTTCAAGAATGAGCATGTGTGCAGAGTCCAAGTGGCAGGCAGCAGCCCCTTCCAAACTGATATCGATGAACAGTCTTGGTCTGAAGTCAACTGATGTTATCTCTCCACCCCGGAGGCTCCCCACCTCATTTCTGATGAAGGGCTTTTGCCCGAAATCTCGATTTTCCTGCTCCTCGGATGCTGCCTGACCTGCTGTGTATTTCCAGCACCACTCTAATCTTGACTCTAATCTCCAGCATCTGCAGCTCTCACTTGCGCCTTGCTTTTGCTGCAGTCAGCTCTCTCAAAACCCACAGTTTACAGCAACCCCATTCCAAAGAGTCACATTTGACTCAATGTTTCTCTTGCCACCGGTGATGCCAGACTTGCTGAGCTTCTCGAGCATTTTGTTTTTAATTCAGATCATCAACAACCAGCGTTTTGCTTTTACTCTTTTCCGCCATCTGGCCATTTCTTTTCTTCTTATCATTTACTCAGAAATTAACCCCAGTGCTTTGTCAAATACCATGGTTTTTTTTTAAAAAGTGATAAACTAGAATACATTTCAGCAGGTAATAGAGAAGGTAAATGTAATCCTGGCCTTTACTTCAAAGTGAATGGAATACAAATAGGGAAACTGTACAAGGCACTTGCTCAATGACACCTAGAGTACTGTGAACTGTTTTGGTCTTTATCCAAGGAAATATATTGGCATTGAAAGGAGTCCAGAGGATGTGTACTAGGTTGATCCCAGGGAGGGAGAGGGGTTGAGCCTGTAATCATTGGCATTGAGAAGAATGCAAGGAAAGCTTACTGAAACACTGGATTCTTAAGCAGCATGACACTAGACAATAGGTGCAGGAGTAGGCCATTCAGCCCTTCGAGCCTGCACCACCATTCATTATGATCATGGCTGACCATCCACAACACATGGTAGTTACAGAAAGTTGATTTCACTTTATGGAAGAATCCAGACCAAAGGATATAATCTCACAACACAGGGATCACTATCATTTACGACAAAGTGAGGAAATTCTCTCTGTCGCAGTAGTGAATCTATGAAATTCTTTACCACAGAGAGCTGTCAAGGCTTAGTCATTAAGTATATTCAAGTCTAAGATACAGAATTTTAATCTGTAAAGGAATCAAGGGTATGGGAAAAAGGCAGGAAGTTAGATTATCAGGTCAGCCATGATTGCACAATGGCAGGACAGAGCTGATGGGCCAAATGGCCGACTTCTGTTCCTACATCTTATGGCAAAAGTGCGTAATTCACTGTCATATCAAAGCCTTGAAGCAGACAGTAATGACATTTTACTAGAGATTTGATGCATACACAAGGGAGAACAGATAGAAATTTGCATGGGACATATATGCTGATCAAAGCACGAGGGAGGGTTTTACGTCAGTGGTACAGCATTCATGCAGAAGCCAGGATTGGGCAGGGCTCATAGCCAACTATGTATCATTCCAAGAACAGAGACCAGAACTCAGGATCCAATCGAGCAACATTAAAAACATAAACCTGAATTTGCAAAGTACCTCCCATAGAATAAAACATTGCAAGAGCTTTGCACTGTGCTACCTGATAGATTTTCAAACCAAGCCTCATAAGATGTTATGAGGTGATGATATTTATCCAAAAGCTTGTTTAAACCAGGTGGTCTCAAAGATCAAGTTTGAGAAAAGAGTGTGGCAGAGCGATACAGCAAGATGGCAAGAGCAGGCCTCCCTCACTACTCATGGCTGTTGGAACAAACTACGAGACTAACTTTCTGACAGATAGCGCATAGAAACAGCAATTATCTCACAGCAGTCAAACATCTAGGCAGAATATCTATTCACTAATTTACACTAATGTCAAAATTTAAAACAAAGTATAAATAAGAGGCTGGTCAGGCTGAATAGTTGGTTTCTAAGCTCAAGATTGCAGGTATATTCTGCACATCTACTCTGTAACATTGTGATTCATACATTTGTACCCATAAATCAAACAATCAGGAAGTACACAGCCCACTCACGTTTGCTACATATAGAGCAATATTTACTCCATCAGCACAATTTTCAAAATGTAGTTATTTTATAATATTTCCACAGGTTTCACTGACATTTGGGGAAGTGGTGTTGAAGGGTGCACTGGATGAGGAATCCAGAAACACAGGCTAATGCTCTAGGGACATGGGTTAAACCCCACCATGACAGTTGCTGGAATTTAAATCCTAATATTTATTTTTGTAACCAAATACAGGTGACAATCTTGGTGACTTGGCTGGGCTGTGCAGTGTCGCCACACACGACGTCACCTTAAAACGCAGAAAAATAAACCTCAGAGCCCAAAGGCAGAAAAATAAAGTGTTCAACTTTACAGTCAAGGAAACTACCAATTGCTGTGAAAACTTATCTGGCTCATTAAGTTTTCTAGCGAAGACAACAAGTCATTCTTACCTGATCAGTCTACAAGTGACTCCAGACCCACAACAATGCAGATATCCCTTAAATGACCTCTGAAATGGCCTAACAAGCTGCTCAGTTCAAGAGGAGTTAGACATGGGCAACAAGTATTGGTCCTGGCCTTGTCAATGAAAACCCTGTCCCATGAAAAATAAACATTAAAGCTGTTTCTTTTGAAGTTAGATCGGGCTCTCCTGTAACACCTCCCACAATCACAAACATTATGTCCACATACAGGACATAATTACAGGGGCAGTATGCCTGAGGACCTTAACTAAATATTGGGGCAGGTACCAAGGTGTTTACAAAGGACATGCAGTCCGGCACCCCATCACATGCCCCCACCCTTCCCCGCACCCCCTTCTTCTCACTCCCTCAGCCATTGCCCTCATCCTACAAACACAGCCCCTCCTACCCTCTCTGCTCCACTTCTCCTCATTCCAGCCCCCTGAAATCCTCTTCCCTCCTCTCTCCTTAACCCTCAACACAACCCTCGACCTCCTCCTCCTCCTCCTCCCCCTCCCCCTCCTCCCTGACACACCCCTCCTCCTCCGCCTCCCTGACACACCCCCTCCTCCTCCTCTGCCTCCAACACCCCCCTCCTCCTCCGCCTCCCTGACCCTCCTCCTCCTCCCTGACCCCCTCATCCTCCTCCGCCTCCCTGACCCCCTCATCCTCCGCCCCCTCCTCCTCCCTGACCCCCCTCCCCCTCCGCTTCCCTGACCCCACCTCCTCCACCTCCGCCTCCCTGACCCCTCCTCCTCCCTGACCCCTCCGCCTCCCTGACCCCTCCGCCTCCCTGACCCCTCCGCCTCCCTGACCCCCCCCCCCCCATCCGTCTCCTCCCTAACCCCTCCTCCGCTGCCTCCCTGACCCCCCCCCCTCCGCCTTCCTGACCACCTCCTCCGCCCCCTGACCCCCCCCTCCTCCTCCGCCTCCCTGGCACCCCCCCTCCTCCTCCACCTCCCTGGCACCCCCCTCCAGCTCCTCCCTGACACCCCGTCCTCCGCCTCCCTGACACCCCCCTCCTCCTCCGCCTCCCTGGCACCCCGCTCCTCCTCCTCCGCCTCCCTGGCACCCCGCCCCTCCTCCTCCGCCTCCCTGGCACCCCACCCCTCCTCCTCCGCCTCCCTGGCACCCCGCCCCTCCTCCTCCGCCTCCCTGGCACCCCGCCCCTCCTCCTCCGCCTCCCTGGCACCCCCCACCTCCCTGGCACCCCGCTCCTCCTCCTCCGCCTCCCTGGCACCCCGCCCCTCCTCCTCCGCCTCCCTGGCACCCCGCTCCTCCTCCTCCGCCTCCCTGGCACCCCGCCCCTCCTCCTCCGCCTCCCTGGCACCCCGCCCCTCCTCCTCCGCCTCCCTGGCACCCCCCCACCTCCCTGGCACCCCCCTCCTCCTCCGCCTCCCTGACTCCCCCCTCCTCCTCCGCCTCCCTGACTCCCCCCTCCTCCTCCCTGACTCCCCCCTCCTCCTCCGCCTCCCTGACTCCCCCCTCCTCCGCTGCCTCCCTGACCCCCCCCTCCTCCCTGACCCCCCCCTCCTCCTCCCCCGCCTCCCTGACCCCCCCCTCCTCCTCCTCCGCCTCCCTGACCCCCCCTCCTCCTCCTCCGCCTCCCTGACTCCCCCCTCCTCCTCCGCCTCCCTGACTCCCCCCTCCTCCTCCGCCTCCCTGACTCCCCCCTCCTCCTCCGCCTCCCTGACTCCCCCCTCCTCCTCCGCCTCCCTGACTCCCCCCTCCTCCTCCGCCTCCCTGACTCCCCCCTCCTCCTCCGCCTCCCTGACTCCCCCCTCCTCCTCCGCCTCCCTGACCCCCCCCTCCTCCTCCGCCTCCCTGACCCCCCCTCCTCCCTGACCCCCCCTCCTCCTCCCCCTCCTCCCTGACCCCCCTCCTCCCTGACCCGCCTCCCTGACCCCCCCTCCTCCTCCCCCGCCTCCCTGACCGCCCCCCTCCTCCTCCCTGACCCCCCCCTCCCCCTCCTCCTCCCCCGCCTCCCTGACCCCCCCTCCTCCTCCTCCGCCTCCCTGACCCCCCCTCCTCCTCCTCCGCCTCCCTGACCCCCCCCTCCTCCTCCCTGACCCCCCCTCCTCCTCCTCCGCCTCCCTGACCCCCCCTCCTCCGCCTCCGCCTCCCTGACCCCCCCTCCTCCGCCTCCGCCTCCCTGACCCCCCCTCCTCCGCCTCCGCCTCCCTGACCCCCCCTCCTCCGCCTCCGCCTCCCTGACCCCCCCCTCCTCCGCCTCCCTGACTCCCCCCTCCTCCTCCGCCTCCCTGACCCCCCCCTCCTCCTCCGCCTCCCTGACCCCCCCCTCCTCCCTGACCCCCCCCTCCTCCCTGACCCCGCCTCCTCCTCCCCGACCCCGCCTCCTCCTCCCCCGCCACCTCCCCCGCCTCCCTGACCCCCCCCTCCTCCTCCCCCGCCTCCCTGACCCCGCGTCCTCCTCCGCCTCCCTGACCACCCCCCTCCTCCTCCGCCTCCCGGACCACCCCCCTCCTCCTCCGCCTCCCGGACCACCCCCCTCCTCCTCCGCCTCCCGGACCACTCCCCTCCTCCTCCCTGACCACCCCCGTCCTCCTCCGCCTCCCTGACCCCCCCCTCCTCCTCCCAGACCCCCCCACTCCTCCTCCTCCCTGACCCCCCCCGTCCTCTGCATCCCTGACACCCCCTTCCTCCTCCGCCTCCCTGACCACCCCCATCCTCCTCCTCCTCCACCTCCGCCTCCCTGACCCTCCCCCTCCCCCGCCGCCCTGAAACCTTCTCCTCCTCCCCCGCCTCCCTGACCCCGCCCTCCTCCTCCCCCGCCTCCCTGACCCTCCCCCTCCCCCCGCCGCCCTGAAACCTTCTCCTCCTCCCCCGCCTCCCTGACCCCCCCCCTCCTCCTCCCCCGCCTCCCTGACCCCCCCCCTCCTCCTCCCCCGCCTCCCTGACCCCCCCCCTCCTCCTCCCCTGCCTCCCTGACCCCCCCCCTCCTCCTCCCCTGCCTCCCTGACCCCCCCCTCCTCCTCCCCCGCCTCCCTGACCCCCCCCCTCCTCCTCCCCCCGCCTCCCTGACCCCCCCCTCCTCCTCCCCCGCCTCCTGACCCCCCCCTCCTGCTCCACCGCCTCCCTGACCCCCCCCCTCCTCCTCCCCCGCCTCCCTGACCCCCCCTCCCCCTCCTCCTCCTCCCTGACCCCCCCCTCCTCCTCCTCCCTGACCCCCCCCCTCCTCCTCCTCCCTGACCCCCCCCTCCTCCTCCTCCCTGACCCCCCCCCTCCTCCTCCTCCCTGACCCCCCCCCTCCTCCTCCGCCTCCCTGACCCCCCTCCTCCTCCCTGACCCCCCCCTCCTCCTCCACCTCCCTGACCCCCCCCTCCTCCTCCTCCACCTCCCTGACCCCCCCCTCCTCCACCTCCCCTGACCCCCCCCTCCTCCACCTCCCTGACCCCCCCCCTCCTCCACCTCCCTGACCCCCCCCTCCTCCACCTCCCTGACCCCCCCCTCCTCCACCTCCCTGACCCCCCCCCTCCTCCACCTCCCTGACCCCCCCCTCCTCCACCTCCCTGACCCCCCCCCTCCTCCACCTCCCTGACCCCCCCCCTCCTCCACCTCCCTGACCCCCCCCCTCCTCCACCTCCCTGACCACCCCCCCCTCCTCCTCCCTGACCCCCCCCCCTCCTCCTCCTCCACCTCCCTGACCCCCCCCCTCCTCCACCTCCCTGACCCCCCCCCTCCTCCTCCTCCACCTCCCTGACCCCCCCCTCCTCCACCTCCCTGACCCCCCCCCCTCCTCCTCCTCCACCTCCCTGACCCCCCCCCTCCTCCACCTCCCTGACCCCCCCCCCCCTCCACCTCCCTGACCCCCCCCCCCCTCCTCCACCTCCCTGACCACCCCCCCCTCCTCCTCCCTGACCCCCCCCCTCCTCCTCCTCCACCTCCCTGACGCCCCCCTCCTCCACCTCCCTGACCCCCCCTCCTCCACCTCCTGACCCCCCCTCCTCCACCTCCACCTCCCTGACCCCCCCCTCCTCCACCTCCCTGACCCCCCCTCCTCCTCCTCCACCTCCCTGACCCCCCCCTCCTCCACCTCCCTGACCCCCCCCTCCTCCACCTCCCTGACCCCCCCCTCCTCCACCTCCCTGACCCCCCCCTCCTCCACCTCCCTGACCCCCCCCTCCTCCACCTCCCTGACCACCCCCCCTCCTCCACCTCCCTGACCACCCCCCCTCCACCTCCCTGACCCCCCCCCCTCCTCCTCCTCCACCTCCCTGACCACCCCCCCCTCCTCCTCCCTGACCCCCCCCCCTCCTCCTCCTCCACCTCCCTGACCCCCCCCTCCCTGACCCCCCCCCTCCTCCTCCTCCACCTCCCTGACCACCCCCCCTCCTCCTCCCTGACCCCCCCCTCCTCCTCCTCCACCTCCCTGACCCCCCCCTCCTCCACCTCCCTGACCCCCCCCCCCTCCTCCTCCTCCACCTCCCTGACCCCCCCCCTCCTCCACCTCCCTGACCCCCCCCCTCCTCCACCTCCCTGACCACCCCCCCTCCTCCTCCCTGACCCCCCCCCTCCTCCTCCTCCACCTCCCTGACCCCCCCCCTCCTCCACCTCCCTGACCCCCCCTCCTCCTCCTCCACCTCCCTGACCCCCCCCTCCTCCACCTCCCTGACCCCCACCACCTCCTCACCTCCCTGACCCCCCCCTCCTCCACCTCCCTGACCCCCCCCCTCCTCCACCTCCCTGACCCCCCCCCCTCCTCCACCTCCCTGACCCCCCCCCTCCTCCACCTCCCTGACCACCCCCCCTCCTCCACCTCCCTGACCCCCCCCCTCCTCCTCTCCTCCACCTCCCTGACCCCCCCCTCCTCCACCTCCCTGACCCCCCCCCTCCTCCTCCTCCACCTCCCTGACCACCCCCCCCTCCTCCTCCCTGACCCCCCCCTCCTCCTCCTCCACCTCCCTGACCCCCCCTCCTCCTCCTCCACCTCCCTGACCCCCCCCTCCTCCACCTCCCTGACCCCCCCTCCTCCACCTCCCTGACCCCCCCCTCCTCCACCTCCCTGACCCCCCCCCTCCTCCACCTCCCTGACCACCCCCCCTCCTCCACCTCCCTGACCACCCCCCCTCCTCCTCCCTGACCCCCCCCCTCCTCCTCCTCCACCTCCCTGACCACCCCCCCTCCTCCTCCCTGACCCCCCCCCTCCTCCTCCTCCACCTCCCTGACCCCCCCCTCCTCCACCTCCCTGACCCCCCCCCTCCTCCTCCTCCACCTCCCTGACCACCCCCCCTCCTCCTCCCTGACCCCCCCCTCCTCCTCCTCCACCTCCCTGACCCCCCCCTCCTCCACCTCCCTGACCCCCCCCCCTCCTCCTCCTCCACCTCCCTGACCCCCCCCCTCCTCCACCTCCCTGACCCCCCCCCTCCTCCACCTCCCTGACCACCCCCCCTCCTCCTCCCTGACCCCCCCCTCCTCCCCCCCCCCCCCTCCTCCCCCCCCCGACCCCCCCCTCCTCCTCCCCCCCCCCCGACCCCCCCCCCTCCTCCTCCCCCCCCCCCCGACCCCCCCCTCCTCCTCCCCCCCCCCCCCGACCCCCCCCTCCTCCTCCCCCCCCCCCCGACCCCCCCCTCCTCCTCCCCCCCCCCCCCCGACCCCCCCCCTCCTCCTCCCCCCCCCCCCCATCCTCCCCCCCCCGACCCCCCCCTCCTCCTCCCCCCCCCCCGACCCCCCCCCTCGACCCCCCCCTCCTCCTCCCCCCCCCCCGACCCCCCCCCTCCTCCTCCCCCCCCCCCCGACCCCCCCCTCCTCCTCCCCCCCCCCCCCGACCCCCCCCTCCTCCTCCCCCCCCCCCCGACCCCCCCCCTCCTCCTCCCCCCCCCCCCCTCCTCCCCCCCCCCCCTGACCCCCCCCCTCCTCCTCCCCCCCCCCCCTCCTCCCCCCCCCCCCTGACCCCCCCCTCCTCCACCTCCCTGACCCCCCCCCCTCCTCCTCCTCCACCTCCCTGACCCCCCCCCTCCTCCTCCTCCACCTCCCTGACCCCCCCCCTCCTCCTCCTCCCTGACCCCCCCCCTCCTCCTCCTCCACCTCCCTGACCCCCCCTCCTCCTCCTCCTCCTCCCTGACCCCCCCTCCTCCTCCTCCTCCTCCCTGACCCCCCCTCCTCCTCCTCCTCCTCCCGACCCCCCCCCCTCCTCCCCCCCCCTCCTCCCCCTCCCCCCCCCCCCCTCCCCCCCCCCCCCCCCCTCCCCCTCCCCCCCCCCCCCCCTCCCCCCCCCCCCCCCCTCCCCTCCCCCCCCCCCCCCCCCCCCCCCCCCCTCCCCTCCCCCTCCCCCTCCCCCCCCCCCCCCTCCCCCTCCCCCTCCCCCCCCCCCCCCCCTCCCCTCCCCCTCCCCCTCCCCCCCCCCCCCCCCTCCCCCTCCCCCCCCCCCCCCCTCCCCTCCCCCTCCCCCCTCCCCTCCCCCCTCCCCCCTCTCCCCTCCCCCTCCCCCCTCCCCCCCCCCCCTCCCCCCCCCCCCCCCCTCCCCTCCCCCCCCCCCCCCCCCTCCCCTCCCGACCCCCCCCCTCCCCCCCCCCCGACCCCCCCCCCTCCCCGACCCCTCCCCGACCCCCCCCCTCCCTCCCCCCCCCCGACCCCCCCCCCTCCCCCCCCCCCCCCCGACCCCCCCCCTCCCCCCCCCCCCCCGACCCCCCCCCCTCCTCCCCCCCCGACCCCCCCCCGACCCCCCCCCCTCCTCCCCCCCCCCCCGACCCCCCCCCCTCCGACCCCCCCCCGACCCCCCCCCTCCTCCCCCCCCCCGACTCCCCCCTCCCCCCCCCCCCCCTCCCCCCCCCCCCCCCCCTCCCCCCCCCCCCCCCGACCCCCCCCCTCCTCCTCCCCCCCCCCCCCGACCCCCCCCCTCCTCCTCCCCCCCCCCCCCCCTCCTCCCCCCCCCCCCCCTGACCCCCCCCCTCCTCCCCCCCCCCTCCTGACCCCCCCCCTCCTCCACCTCCCTGACCCCCCCCCTCCTCCACCTCCCTGACCACCCCCCCTCCTCCACCTCCCTGACCCCCCCCCTCCTCCTCCTCCACCTCCCTGACCCCCCCCTCCTCCACCTCCCTGACCCCCCCCCTCCTCCTCCTCCACCTCCCTGACCACCCCCCCTCCTCCTCCCTGACCCCCCCCTCCTCCTCCTCCACCTCCCTGACCCCCCCCCCCTCCTCCTCCTCCACCTCCCTGACCCCCCCCCTCCTCCACCTCCCTGACCCCCCCCCTCCTCCACCTCCCTGACCCCCCCCTCCTCCACCTCCCTGACCCCCCCCCTCCTCCTCCCTGACCCCCCCCCTCCTCCTCCTCCTCCTCCCTGACCCCCCCCCTCCTCCTCCTCCACCTCCCTGACCCCCCCTCCTCCTCCTCCCTGACCCCCCCCTCCTCCTCCTCCCTGACCCCCCCCCTCCTCCTCCTCCCTGACCCCCCCCCCTCCTCCTCCTCCACCTCCCTGACCCCCCCTCCTCCTCCTCCTCCTCCCTGACCCCCCCTCCTCCTCCTCCTCCTCCCTGACCCCTCCTCCCCCCCCCCCCGACCCCCCCCCTCCTCCTCCCCCCCCCGACCCCCCCCTCCTCCTCCCCCCCCCCCCCCGACCCCCCCCCTCCTCCTCCCCCCCCCCCCCCCGACCCCCCCCCCTCCTCCTCCCCCCCCCCTCCTGACCCCCCCCCTCCTCCTCCCTGACCCCCTCCCCCACCCTCCCGCGGCAGCCACCGCCTCCCTCACATCAGCGGCACCGACCCACACCCATCGCCAGGCCGCTGTTCCCACCTACTTGCTCCCCTACCCGCCACCGTCCCCGGTCGAACCATGTCCCAGTCCCGCCGCCCACTGCCCCCATGGCCTCCCCCGCCACCAGCTCCCGCTCACCGGCCGCTGCCGCCGTCTCCTCCTCAGACCGGAAACATGACACCGGATGTGCGCGCCCATAGCTGAAGATTGACAGTACTTCCGACCAGTCGGTGCCCACTGTGACCGAGTCCCCGCCTATCTCCGCCGCTATCCAATCACTATGCAGATCATGATGAATGATGGCGAGACTATCCAATCAGCATGGGAATATCCAGTTTGATGGTGGGATTTCGCGCAAAAGACGGGCAGATTGTGTTAGACTGACATCAGTATTATTCAATCACGGATAGGGTAGTGCTAATTGACAGAAGTCTAGACCAATAGAAAGACACTATTCCGGCTATGGGGCTGTTATAATCACCCAATAGCAATCCAGCGTTTATTCACTTGACTCTGTCCCTCATGGGTGATCAACGCGCCTCCTACTGGCGTGGAGGAGGAGGTGCAGTGAGGATAAGGCTCTAACACCTTTCTGCAATGGACTCTCAATTATCTACATGAAAGGGATGAATTAGGATTTACAGTAGAAAATGTCCCCAGTAAAAATCCTCCCTCTCCTCACTTTAAGGCCGCCCTGCCGAGGTTTTCACTGTTTACTTCAGGATTTTTACCATGGAAACTTGACTTTCAATAAGTATGGAGTTGATTGTCCCCAGGGCACAGGCAATTGACCCTCAGAGAATAAGCAACCAGAGATTCCTACATCTGGTTATTATTGAGATACCGTACTGTGTAGGAGCAAAATGAGGCCACTCTGCCCATCAAGTCTGAACTGATAATCCACTTTCTTGTCCCCATTTCTCCATAACCTTGATTACCGATTAGAAATCTGTCTGTCTCAGCCTTGAATGTATTCACTGCTTCAGCTTCAACAGCCCTCTGTGATAAAGCATTGAAGGGCAATGCAGTGACTCAACAATTCTGGTCAGGCATCGGTTGCGATACTACCTTCTGTTGGTTGCCACCACTTTTTGTTTTGCACTTGCATTACGTATCACACACACTTAGAAAAGAGAACAGAAGTCTCCCAAATACCAAAGCAGAAGATGCCGGAAAAAGTCAGGAGGCCTGGCTGCCATGGTTCTGATGAAGACTCAACCTAGAACTGAAACATTAGCTCTGTATCTCTTCTCCTCATTTGCAGCCAAACCCGCTGAGTTTCTCCAACACTTGTTTTTATTTCAGATTTCCATATCCTTAGCTTTTGTTTTAGAGGTTCCCAGAGCCCATATCCCACCGGAAAGCAGTGCCTTAATATAAGGCAGAATGTGAGTATGGCACCTCAAAACTACCAGTTGAAAGCACAGACTTTTACTTGAACAGAGCATTTGGAAAACAAATTTCCACAAATCCAACAGAATGATACAAATCCTTTACCATGAGGGAATTTGAATTCAAGAGTGGGGCATTATACGGGGCATTGGTGAGAGCACATCTGGGATACTGTGCAAAGCATTATGGTCCCAGCTGACATTATTATTGATTTGATTGAATTTCATTTATAATTGTCACATACCCAGGTACAGTGAAAAATTTTGTTTTAACATAGAACATAGAACATTACAGCGCAGTACAGGCCTTTCGGCACTCAATGTTGCACCACCCTGTGAAACCAATCTGAAGCCCATTGATCTACACTATTCCATTATCATCCATATATTTATCCAATAACCATTTAAATGCGAGTCTACAACTGTTGCAGACAGGCCATTCCATGTCTCTACAAGTCCCCTACTAGAAACTACCTCTGACATCTGTCCTATATCTACCACCCCTCAATTTGAAGCTATGCCCCCTCGTGCTATCCACCACCATCCTCGGAAAAAGGCTGTCATTGTCCACTCAATCTAACACTCTGATTATCTGATTTGTATCAATTAAGTCATCTCTCAACCTTCTTTCTAACAAGAAAGTGCCTCAAGTCCCTCAACCTTGCCTCGTAAGACTTTCCCTCTATACCAGGCAACATCCTCGTAGATCTCTTCTGAACCCTTTCCAAAGCTTCCACGTCTTTCCTATAATGCAGTGACCAGAACTGTACGCAATAATTCAAATGCGGCCGCACCAAAGTTTTGTACAGCTGCAGCATGATCTCATGTTTCCAAAACTCAATCCCTCTACTAATAAAAGATAACACACCATATGCCCTTTTAACAGCCCTATCAACCTGGGTGGCAACTTTGAGGGATCTATGTACGTGGACACTGAGATCTCTCTGCTCATCTACACTATCAAGAATCTTACCATTAGCCCAGTACTCTGCATTCCTGTTACTCTTTCAAAACATGAATCATCTCAAACTTTTCTGCATTAAACTCCATTTACCACCTCTCAGCCTAGCTTTGCAGCTTATCTATGTCCGTCTGTAACCTAAAACATCCTTCAGCACTATTCACAACTCTACCAAACTTAGTGTCATCCACAAATTTACTAACCCATCCTTCTACACCCTCTTCCAGATCGTTTATTAAAATGACAAACAGCATTGGCCTCAAAACAAATGCTTGCAGTACACCACTGGTATCTGAACTCCAGGATGAACATTTCCCATCAACCACCACCCTCCGTCTTCTTTCAGCTAGCCAATTTCTGATCCAAACCGCTAAATCACCCTCAATCCCATGCCTCTGTATTTTGTGCAGTTTCCTTCCAAGAGGAACCTTATCAAAAGCCTTACTGAAATCCATATACACCACATCAAATGACTTTACCCTCATCCATCTGTTTGGTCACCTTCTCAAAGAACTCAACAAGGTTTTGTGAGGCATGATATACCCTTCATGAAACCGTGTTGACTATCCCTAATCAACTTATTCCTTTCTAGATGATTATAAATCCTATCTCTTATCATCCTTTCCCACACTTTACCCACAACAAAAGTAAGGCTCGCTGGTCTATAATTCCCAGGGTTGTCTCTACTCCCTTTCTTGAGCAAGGGAACAACATTTGCCATCATCCAGTCTTCTGGCACTATTCCTGTAGACAATGACAACATAAAGATCAAAGCCAAAGGCTCGGCAATCTCATCCCTGGATCCCCAAAGAATCCAAGGATAAATTCCATCCAACCCAGGGACTTATCTATTTTCACACTTCCCAGAATTTCTAACATCTCCTCCTTGTGAACCTCAATCCCATCCAGTCTAGTAGCCTGTTCTCAGTATTCTCTTGGACAACCATTGTCTTTTTCCAGTGTGAATACTGACAAAAAATATTCATTTAGCGCTTTTCTTATCTCCTCTGACTCCATGCACAACTTCCACTACCATCCTTAATTGGCCCTAATCTTACTCTCGTCATTCTTTTATCCCTTATATACCTGTAGAAAGCTTTAGGGTTTTCCCTGATCCTATCCGCCAACAACTTCTCATGTCCCCTCCTGGCTGTTCTTAGCTCTCTCTTTAGGTCTTTCCTGGCTACCTTGTAACTCTCAATTGCCCTAACTGAGCCTTCACATCTCATCCTAACATAAGTCTTCTTCTTCCTCTTGACAAGAGATTCAACTTCCTTAGTAAACCAGGGCTGCTGTGCTTTACAGCTTCCTCCCTGTTGGACGGGTATGTACTTATCAAGGACACACAGTAGCTGTTCCTTGATTAAGCTCCACATTTCTATTGTGCCCATCCGCTGCAGATTCCTTCTCCATCCTATGCATCCTAAATCTTGTCTAATCGCATCATAATTGCCTTTCCCCCACCTGTAGCTCTTGCCCTCCAGTGTATACCTATCCCCTTCCATCACTAAAGTAAACATAACTGAATTGTAGTCACTATCATCAAAGTGCTCACCTCTCTCCAAATCTAACACCTGGCCAGTCTCATTACCAAGTACCAAATCTAATGTGGCCTCGCCCCCTTGTTGGTGAGGTCGGGGGCAAAAATCCACCAGCACACAATGGACAAAAACAGACCCATCTAAAGTACTTGAACTATAATATTCCCAGTCAATATTTGGGAAGTTGAAGTGCCCCATAACAACTACCCTGTCACTCTCGTAACTATTGAGAATCATCTTTGCCATCCCTTCCTGTAAATCTCTGGAACTGTTTGGAGGCCAATAGAAAACTCCCAACAGACGAGCTCTTCTTTCCTGTTTCTAATCTCAGCCTATACTACTACCCCAATCGACAAGTCCTCAAACGTCCTTCCTGCAGCCATACTAATGTCCTTGACTAACAATGCCACGCCCCCACCTCATTTACCATCTTCTCAGTTCTTACTGAAACATCTAAGTCCCAGAACCTACAATAACCATTCCTGTCCCTGCTCTACCCATGTCTCTGAAATGGTCACAACATCGAAATCCCAGGTACTGACCCATGCTGCAAGTTCACCCACCTTATTCCAGATGCTCCTGGCATTGAAATGGACACACATCAAACCAATGTTTTGCTTGCCGATGTCCTCTTGCAACCCTAAAACCTTATTTCGGACCTCCCTACTCTCAACCTCCTCTAAACTCAAACTACAATTTAGGTTCCTATCCCCCTGCTGAATTAGTTTAAACCTACCCGAAGAGGATGAGCAAATTTCCCTCTAGGATATTTGTACCCCTCTGGTTCAGGTGAAGACCACCCTGTTTGTAGAGGTCCCACCTACTCCAGGAAAGCCCCAATTATCCAGGAATCCAAAACCCTCCCTCCTGCACCAACCCTGTTCAACTCCTCTCTCTTCATATTCCTCACTAACACGTGAGACACGTAACAAACCAGAGATAACAACTCTGTTTGTCCTAGCTCTAAGCTTCCACCAGAGCTCCCTGAATTTCTGCCTGAAATCCCATCTCTCTTCCTACCTATGTCATTGGTGCCTATGTGGCCCACGACTTGGGGTTGCTCCCCCTCCCCCACAAGGATCCCGAAAACACAATTCAGAGACATCACGAATGCTGGCACCTGGGAGGCAACACACCAACGGTGAGTCTCTCTAATTCCTACAGAACCTCCTGTCTGTCCCCCGAACTATGGAGTCCCCAGTGGCTAATGCTCTGCTCCTCTTCCCCCCTCCCCTTCTGAGCAACAAGAACAGACTCTGTGTCAGAGACCTGTACCCCATGGCTTTTGTGCGCAGTTAAGGAAAATCACATCATTTAAATAGTATTCGGGTAATACAAAAGAGTGAGGAACACAATGTAACGGCTGCAGTTAAGGTGTACAGACAGTGAGACCAACATTAAATTTGGGAGGTCTATTCAGAAGTTAAATAACGGCGGGGAAGAAACTATTCCTGAATCTGTTTGTATATGTGTTTAAACTTTTGTATCTTCTGTCTGATGGCAGAGGATTGAAGAGATTATAATCAGGGGGGTGGGGTCTTTGATGATGTTGTCTATCTTCCCAACATAGTAAGAAGTGTAGATGGAGCAATGGATGGAAGATTTGCTTGCTTGATGGACTGGGCTGTATTCACAAATGTCTATAATTTCTTATGGTCCTGGGCAAAGCAGTTGCCATACCAAGTCATGATGCATCCAGGTAGAATGCTTTCTCTTGTGCACCTATAGAAATCAGTAAGAATCTTTATGGACATGCTGAATTTTGTTAGCTTCCTGAAGAAGGAGAGATGTTGTTGTGCTTTCTTGACAGTCACATGGACATGAGTGGACTAGGACAGATTGTTCGGTGAAAGCGAGCGCTGCAGATGCTGGAGATCAGAATCAAGATCAGAGTGATGCTGGAAAAGCACAGCAGGTCAGGCAGCAACTGAGGTCAGGAAAGCTGTTCACCTTGATGAAGGGCTCCTGCCCGAAACCTCGACTTTCCTGCTCCTGGGAGGTTGCCTGACGTACTGTGCTTTTCCAGCACCACTCTAATCTAGGACAGATCGTTGGTGATCATCACTCCCAGAAACTTGATGCTCTCGACCATCTTCACCTCAGTTCCATTGATGTAAACTGGAGCGTGCCCTCCACCTTTGCTGGACGAGTTAAGTCCTGGATTGAAACCTGATTTGATGCACCATTTTTGTTTTGTTTTGGTTTTAACAAAATGATCTCTCACTGAAACATGAGCACATAACGCTGTAAATTTTGTTTTAACAATACAACAGAGGCTTATTAACAAAACAAATAAAGCTAAACTAGAATTAACCAAATATCTACTCATAATAGAAATTCAAGGAATTTTAACCACACAATAAAAGTATACTCCCATTCTCACATATAATCCTTTATAAATTGAAAAGAACAACAACAGCTTTTATACTGTACCCAAAGGACACTTTGCATTGTACCCATGAATACTCCTCATACAATACCAGAATCTCTAACATCCTGTGATTTTAACTTGCAGAGTGGACATGCAAATTAAATCTTCCTAAAACTATTAGACATCTGCGCCTAGACATTCTCAGCTTTAAGTAATCTCTTCAGGGTTTTATCACCAACAGTTCTGGCCTGGGACTAACATTCACACTTACTCAAAGTTAAGCTTGTTTCTCTACATCCTTCCCTTCTCAGAAGCTTTGGGTTACATCTTCATCCATAAGACTACCCAAAACTGAAGGTAGAACAAAATAGTCTCTCTAAGTAATGCATGTTTCCCCTCAACATAAAAGAAACCAAATTCCAGAAATCTCTGACAAACTTTGAGGCCCATTCTTTGTCTTGCTGGGTCACAAAAAAAATCCAAAATTTGCAAAAATCCAAAACACCCGTTAATTTTCAAAACAGGTTTACAATAAAACAAAAGAAATACAGGAATACTAAGAAGTTAATTATCAACCTCAGGCACACAAAAATCCCACATTATTAATTCATAAAAACCCCCAAAATTATATCAACAAAATAGAGAAAAGATCCAGAAAAGATTTACAAGGATGCTGCTGGGACTGGAGGGTTTGGGTTATGGGGAGAGGCTGAATGAACTGGGCTGTTTTCCCTCGAACATCGGAGGCTGAGGGGAGACCCTACGGAAGTTTATAAAATCATGAGGGTCATGCACTGAGTGAATAGTCAAGGGCTTTTCCCCAGGGTAAGAGAGTCTGAAACTAGAGAGCATACATTTAAGGTGAGGGGAAAAGATATAAAACGGACCTAAGGGGCAATTCTTTTCACATAGAGGGTGGTGCATGTATGGAATGAGCTGCCAGAGGAAGGAGCCTTCCACATCCATCAAAGTTTCACCTGCACATCCACCAATGTCATTTATTGTATCCGTTGCTCCCGATGCGGTCTCCTCTACTTTGGGGAGACTGGACGCCCAACAAGTCCACACCGACCCTCCGAAGAGTAACCGACCCAGGCCCATTTCCAACATTTATCCCTGACTAACAACCTACACTATGGGCAATTTAGCATGACCAATTCACCTAAACTGTACATCTTTGGATTGTGGGAAGAAACCAGAGCACCCGGAGGAAATCTACACAAACTCGGGGAGAAAGTACAAACTCCATACAGACAGCTGCATAAGGATCGAACTTGGGACCCTGGCAGTGTGAGGTAGCAGTGCTAACCATTGAGCCACCATGCTCTTTCTGCCTGCACCAGTTTGTCTTGCCCCATTTTTCCATCAAAAGTTCCCATTATAAATTTGTCTGTTCACATGTAAAATGGAAGCAGAGAGAGTGTAGTCAGATTTTTTTCTCAGTGTAATTACTGTACAAAAAGAGAAATTACTGGCGAAATTCAGCAGGTCTGACAACATCTGTGGAGAGAAAGCAGAGTTAATGTCTGAATCCAGTGACCCATCTTCAGATGGCCTGGTTTTGTTTCAGATCTCCAGCATCCACAGTTCTTTGGTTTATTTTAACGTAATTTCTGTCTGGGACTGCAAATAGCAAACTGCAAATAGCAAGGCAGAAGATGCCACTTAAAAAAGGAGACCACATTCCATATGTACCATTCACTCCAATTATCCATCATCATCTAACTCAATGTTGCTTGAAGGCATCAGGCATTAGTTCCCATCTGCAGTGACCAGTAGATAATAACGTGGATAACAGGACAGTTTGCCCATTATTCTTGTTCCTCATTGTTTTTTGAATTTTGAACGCTACTCAGACATCCATTTCATTAACAACAGCATTCTTTCAACATTAAAAAATGCAGACATTTAAATCGATGTGAACTCAGAGACAGAGAGAGTGAGTAAACAACTTATGGTAGTTCTAACAGAATAAGACATTGCAAGGTGCTTCACAGGAGCATCATAAAACGACATCTGACACCAAGTTGATTGAGGAGACTCTTAGAGACAATGATCAAAATCTTACTTAAATAATCAGTTTTAATCAGCATCTTGAAGAAGGGGTATGAGGTTGGGATTCAATTCCGGAGTCTGTGGTCAAGGCAACTGGAAGGGCAGCCGCCAAAGTTGCAGCGATTAAAATCCAGGATACACAAAGGGCTGGCATTAGACGGGCTCAGAAATCGCACAGGGTTAGAGTCATAGTGTCATGCAACATGCTACACCCTTCGGTCCAACCAGTCCATGCCGACCTTCATCCCAAACTAAACTAGTCCCACCTGCCCGTGATGACCCTCCAAACATTTCTTATCCATGTACTTATCCAAATGTCTTTTAAACGTTGTAATTGTACCCGCATCCACCATTCCCTCTGGAAGTTCATTCCACGCACAAACCACACAAAAAAAAATTGCCCTTCGTGTTTTGTTTTTAAGCTTTCTCCTCTCACCTAAACAACGTGCCCTCAGTCTTGAAATCTCCCACCATAGGGAACAGACAGCTGCCATTCACCCTATCCATGCCCTTCATGATTTTATAAACCTCTATAAGGTCACCCCTCAACCTCCTACACTCCAGTGAAAAAAGTCCCAGCCTATTCTCGGATGCTGCCTGACCTGCTGTGCTTTTCCAGCACCACTCTGATCGAGACTCTGATTTCCAGCATCTGCAGTCCTCACTTTTGCCTTATAACTCAGACCCCCCCCATTCCCAGCAACATCCTGGGAACTCATTTCAGAACCCTCTCTTGTTTAATAATATCCTTCTTATAACAGGGCGACCAGAACTGAACACAGAAGAGACCTCACCAACGTCCTGTACAACCTCAACATTATGTCCCAGCTCCAAATACTCTATGGTCTGAGCAATGAAAGCAGGTATGTTAATCATCTTCTTAACCACCCTAAATACCTGTGATGCAAACTTCAAATCATTAAGAACCTCTGGGTCTCTCTATTCTACAACACTACCTAAGGCTATACTTCCAATTGTATAAGTCCTGCCCTTGTTTGTTTTACCAAAATGCAATAAGTTGCATTTATTCAAAATGGAATGGGAAGAGATTGCAGAGAGAGGGAAGGGTGAGGCCATGGAGGTATTTGAAAACAAAGATGAGAATTTTAAAATCGAGTTGTTGCTTGACCAAAACGCAGTGTAGGTCAGTGAGCACAATGTAGCTCAATAGGTGTGCGACCTGCTGCAAGTTAAAGTCATGAGACCATGAGATATATGAGCAGATGTAGGCCATTCAGCCCATCGAGTCTGCTCTGCCATTTTATGAGATCGTGGCTGAGCTGATAATCCTTAACTCCACTTTCTGCCTTTTCCACATAACCATTCTTCCTTTATTGATTAAAGATCTTTCCTTCTCTGCCCTGAATACACTTAATGACTGAATCTCAACAGCCTCTGCAGTAAAGGATTCTACAAACATGAGTTGTCCAAATCTCTAAAAGACTTCCAAACCTGTACTGCTAGACCTGGAATGTCTCCTACTATCACCATTCAGGACTATGTTCTATTCTGCAGAGAAGCTGATCATGTTCAAAGTAGGTAAAAGCTGAAACAGATAACACAGCAATACTTCATGTTTTAAGATTTTTACTGCAACAAATGATAAAATCACAATGAAGCAAACATTATTTAACTATTACAGGTAGCTTCTACTTAAAATATCTGAAATAAACATTCCTTTCTTAACTTATCACATACTTATCACAGAATTACAGTCCTTTTATAGAGTCGTAGAGGTCTACAGCATAGAAACTGGCCCTTCAAACGATCCTGTCTTCCTCCGTTTTCAGAATTAAACTAGTCCAATTTTCCTCTGTTTGATAAATATCCCTCAATACCTATCCAAATGTACCTGTCCAGAAACAGAAATCACTGACGAAATTCAGCAGGTCTGGCAGCATCTGTGCAGAGAAAGCAGAGTTAATGTCTGAATCCAGTCACCCATCTTCAGATATCCTGGTTTTGTTTCAGATCTCCAGCATCCACAGTTCTTTGGTTTATTTTAATGTAATTTCTGTCTGGGACTGCAAATAGCAAGGCTGTCCAAATGTTTCTTAAAGGACAAAATTGTACTCGCCTCCACCACTACCTCTGGCAGCCCATTCCAGACATCCACCACTTCTGTGTGAAATAATCGCCCCTCTAGATCCTCTTGTATCTCTCCCTTCTCCCCTTAATCCTATGCCCTCGAGTTTTAATAAATAAGACAGATGCTTCTAACTTGAAATGTTTCCAAATACCATTTCATCAAATAGTAACTCAGACCGTCTCTCAGAGCATTCCTCAGTTTTCAGAATCCACCAGCAGCAGCAAAATCTGTTTCTTCATCTTCCTCTGTGCATGGGATATCTGGCCAGCATGGATGAGTTGGACTGAAGGGTCTGTTTCTGTGCTGTACATCTCTATGACTTTATGATTCTATGCCAGGATGATCAATCCTTAAATAGCTGCAGGATGCCTGTGTTCCACTGGTGACTGTCTCCCTGTCACGTCCGGCTGTGGGGGCTCGCAAAACCAAGCCATTCTTCACTTTCCTCAGTGGGTGCAGGAGCAGGCTGCCCCAGGGTGGGGGGCAGGGATTAAGTCAAACCAGAGAGGACAAGGTCAGGCCCGTGTAAGAAGTGTGAGCCCAGATCGGCCAGGTGCTTATGGTCTGTGGTGTTGAACTATTAGCTGAATTCCTTTTGTAGTCATGATTTGGAGATGCCGGTGTTGGACTGGGGTGGACAAATTTAAAAATCACGCAACACCAGGTTATAGTCCAACAGGTTTAATTGGAAGCACTAGCTTTCGGAGAAGGAGTGGTGCTTCCAATTAACCCTGTTGGACTATAACCTGGTGTTGTGTGATTTTTAACTCTGTATTTCTTTGTTTTTCTACTTTTTAGTAAGAGGACTATAAGGTTGAACTTCATTTTCCTTATTTTTCCGCTTTGTAGCTAAGATTCTGGGCCTAGATACCTTTGTATCTAAGGTGGCACCCTGTGTGGCGCCCTTGTAAACGTTCTCTGTACTCAAGTGAGTACATATGACAATAAAGCTAATTCTAAACTTTGCTGACCTCTGTCGTCTGGCTGTGTTACTGATTGTTACTGATCTCAAAATTGGCTTCTTCTGCCCTCTTCCCCATGGCAAAAGGGAAACACATTAACCTTGCATCCAGTTAGGAATGTAGATCAACTATTCTTGACACCAACTTTCTTTCATTTTAGAAGAGGACAATTTATAGCACAATCACTTCCAACTCGATACTAACAACACTTCCTTGGATCTTTGGGAAGTCTTTGATTTAAACTTAGATCTAAGTTTTTCATCATGTGTACTCAAGTACAGGAGTACAACGAAAAGTGTATAATGTTGCCACACACTGAGCCATCTTAGGAACAAAGGTACCTGGGTACAAAAAAATCTTAATTTTTTTTATTCATTCACTCATGGCATGTAGGCATCGCTGGCTCGGTTGGCATTCATTGCCCATCCCTAATTGCCCAGAGGGTGGTTAATTGTCAACCACATGTCTGTGGGTCTGGAGTCACACGTAGGCCCAATATGTTTCCTTCCCTAAACCGAATGGATTTTCCTGACAATCCACAATGGAGTCATGGTCATCATTAGGCTCTTAATTCCAGATTTTTTTTTATCGAATTCAAATTTCACCATCTGCTGTGGCAGGATTCGAGCCTGCATCCACAGCACGGTGGCTCAGTGGTTAGCACTGCTGCCTCACAGGGCCAGGGACTCAGGTTCGATTCCAGCCTCAGGCGACTGTCTGTCTGGAGTTTGCACATTCTCCCCGTGTCTGCATGGGTTTCCTCCGGGTGCTCCGGTTTCTTCCCAGAATCACAAAGCTATGCAGAGTAGGCCATGCTAAATTGCCCAAAGTGGTCAGGGATGTGAAGGCTAGGTGCATGATTTCAAGGGTAAATATAGGGTGGGGGAATGGGTCTGGGTGGGTTACTCTTCGGAGGGTCGGTGTAGACTTGTTGGGCTGAGGGGCCTGTTTCCATACTGAAGGGAATCTCATTCTAATTCAAGATGGGTTTTTGGATTAACAGTCCAGCAATAATACCACTTAGTCTGCCCATAGATACAAAGTACTAAAAGACAAAAAAGTTAAGAAGTAAAGCATTACAGACCCATTGTAGTATAAGGAGAAAGATGAAAGTCCTTCTTAATATAAACTAAAAAAAGAAAGAAGTTAAAAGTTCAACAATCTTTCCTGAGTGCTTAGCCATAATGGGGACCCAATCTCCTGTGCTTAGCTCGCTCTCTGGGATGCCTCAGCTGCCTTTTCTTGAGGTTGCAGAGACCAGGGGACTTCCCTCACTGCTTGCACTACCTACGTTGGGCTCAATTCCAAACGACAAATTCTATGTTCTGGTTCGAATGAAGCCCAGAATGCCATCACCCCACAACTGTCGCTAAAGCTGCTGTCTCTGATTTCCAATTGCTGCCTCTGGTCCATACACTGTGCATTTAGAGATTTCTGGCATTTCCCTCCAAGTAGGGCGGCACGGTGGCTCAGTAGTTAGCACTGCTGCCTCACTGCACCAGAGACCTGGATTCAATTTTTTTTTAATTTCAAAAGTATACTTTACTCATAAAATATTTTGATGATCTGTACAATTGGTCATGCCATACATACACAGACATTCCATTTCTTTGCATACAGAAATCAAGATTCGTATATACAGGTCTGTACGATTATCAAGCATATGTCCATATATTTGGCTGAGGCATCAGCAGAGCCCAAATGACTGTGTGGGCCCCCTGTTCTTCTTTAGGCAGGCAGATCTTACACGGTGGTCTTTCCCCACCGCGCCTTGGCGGCAGCTGCCCCAAGCTTCAGCGCGTCCCTCAACACGTAGTCTTGGACCTTGGAATGTGCCAGTCTGCAACACTCGGTCGGGGTCAACTCCTTCAGCTGGAAGATCAACAGGTTTCGGACCGCCCAGAGAGCGTCCTTCACCGAGTTGATGATCCTCCAGGCGCAGTTAATGTTCGTCTCGGTGTGAGTCCCGGGGAACAGGCCGTAGAGCACGGAGTCCCGCGTCACGGCGCTGCTCGGGACGAACCTCGACAAGCACCACTGCATTCCTCTCCAGACTTCCTCTGCATAGGCACATTCCAGAAGGAGGTGTGTGACAGTCTCGTCCCCCCCGCAGCCACTTCGAGGGCAGCGTGCGGTGCGGCAGAGAGTCCGGGCGTGCATAAAGGATCTCACAGGCAGAGCCCTTCTCACCACCGGCCAAGCCACGTCTTGGTGCTTGTTGGAAAGTTCTGGCGATGAGGCATTCTGCCAAATGGCTTTGACAGTCTGCTCAGGGAACCGCTCGACAGGATCCGCCCTCTCCTTTTCCCGAAGGGTCTCAAGGACGCTACGTGCTGACCACTTCCTGATGGACTTGTGGTCAAAGGTGTTTTTCCTCATAAATTTCTCCACGAAGGACAGGTGATACGGAACGGTCCAACTACTCGGAGCGTTCCGCGGCAGCGAGGCCAGGCCCATCCTTCGCAACACCGGGGACAGGTAGAACCTCAGTACGTAGTGACACTTGGTGTTTGCGTACCGGGGATCCACGCACAGCTTGATGCAGCCACACACAAAGGTGGCCATCAGGGTGAGGGTGGCATTGGGCGTGTTTTTTCCCCCATTGCACCGGTCTTTGTACATTGAGTCTCTTCGGACCCGGTCCACCTTTGATCTCCAAATGAATTGGAAGATGGCCCGGGTGACTGCGGCGGCACAGGTCCTGGGGATAGGCCAGACCTGTGCCACATATAGCAATACTGAGAGTACCTCACATCTGATGACCAGGTTTTTTCCCGCGATGGAGAGCGACCGTTGCCCCCATCTGCCTAGTTTCTGTCTCATCTTCCTGATCCGCTCCTCCCAGGTCTTGGCGCACGCCCCAGCCCCCCCGAACCAAATACCCAGCACCTTCAGGTGGTCAGTCCTGACGGTGAAGGGAATAGAGGATTGGTCGGCCCAGTTCCCGAAGAGCATGGCCTCGCTCTTGCCTCGGTTTACCTTGGCCCCCGAGGCCCGTTCAAACTGGTCGCAGATGCACACGAGTCTGTGCACGGACAGCGGATCCGAGCAGAAAACAGCGACGTCATCCATGTACAGGGAGGCCTTAACCTGCAGGCCCCCGCTGCCAGGAATAGTCACCCCTCTCAGGCTCGCATCCTTCCTGATGGATTCGGCAAATGGCTCTATGCAACACACAAACAAGGCGGGTGAGAGGGGGCATCCCTGCCTGACTCCAGATCTTACAGGGAAGCTATCTGATTCCCACCCATTGATTGAGACTGCACTGACAATGTTGGTGTAGAGCAGTCTGATCCAATTTCCGATTCCCTCCCCAAAGCCCATTTTGGAGAGGACATCCCTCATATATGTATGCGATATCCTGTCAAAGGCTTTCTCCTGGTCCAGGCTGATGAGGCAGGTGTCCACCCCCCTGTCCTGCACGTAGGCGATCGTATCCCTGAGGAGTGCGAGACTCTCAGAGATCTTCCTGCCCGGTACAGCACAGGTTTGGTCCGGGTGGATCACCGATCCCAGAGCAGACCTGACCCGGTTGGCGATGACCTTTGACAGGATTTTGTAGTCTGCATTTAACAGTGAGATCGGTCTCCAATTTCTAATTTCCTCCCTCTCCCCCTTCCGCTTGTAGACGAGGGTGATGATGCCTTTCCTCATGGATTCACTCATGGTACCTGCCCGGAGCATACTGACATACACCTCCAGCAGGTCCTGGCCGATCAAGTCCCAAAGAGCGGAATAAACCTCGACCGGTAAGCCGTCGCTTCCGGGAGTTTTATTCTTTTCGAAGGACTCGAGGGCCTTGGTCAGTTCATCCAGAGATAGCGGCTGGTCCAGCCTCTCTCGTGTTCCGTCATCTAGGACCTCCGTGATAGAGGACAGGAACGACTGGGAGGCCGCGCTGTCGGTCGGCTTCGAGTCATACAGGCTGGCGTAGAAGGATTTGCTGATCCTCATGACGTCAGCCTGAGATGACGTTACCAAGCCATCTTCTTTCTTCAGGCTGCTGAGCACGGAGCTCTCTTTGTGCACCTTCTGGAAGAAGAAACGTGAGCACGTCTCGTCCTGCTCCACCGAGCGGACCCTGGACCGGAAGATTATCCTGGAGGCCTCCGAGGCAAAGAGCGAGGCTTGCTGGCCCTTCACCTCCTTGAGGTCCTCCGTGACATCCACCCCCATCGTCTGCAGCAGGAGCAGGTTCTGCATACTTTCCTGGAGCTGGGACAGTTTTCCCTGCCTCTCTCTCGCCTCCTGACTGTCACTGGTGATGATATGTAATTGCATTTGTAGCCATTAGATGGAGGTATGGTGCCATTTTCTCAAGTCTATTCCATTGTTGGTTTGGTGCACAGCACATCTTAGTCACTAATTGCATGAAACGCCGTGATTAATTCATCGGGGAACAGGGCAGAAAAGTTAACTTGAGGTCAAAGACCAGCTAGGGTCTTACTCACCATTGGATCAAACTGGATAAGCTACAGTGCAGAGCCTGAGGGCTCTTGTGGCACTGTGGTAGTGCCCCTGCCTCTGAGCCGGGAGGCATGGATTCAGTAAGAAATAGTAACAGGAAGCAGGCTGTTCGGCCATTCAATAGGATCATGGCTGATCCCATAATCCTAACAAAAGAAAAACAAGGGATGCTGGAAATCAGAAGCTAAAACGGAAATTGTTGGAGAAACTCAGCAGGTCAGGCAGCACATGTGGAGAGAGAAACAGAGTTAATGGTTCATCAGAACAAGTGTTCCCAAACAGTTCTATCAAATGCAGGGCCTGATAAAATTACCTTTGTTTCTCTCTCCACAGATGCAGCCAGCGCTGCCGAGCTTCTCCAGCACTTTCTGGTTTTATTTCACATTTCCAGCAGCCACACTTCCTGATTTTAGTGAAGGGCGGGACCAGAGCGCAGGGGCGGGGATAGAGGCTCGGGGCGGGGCTAGGGACACGGGGGCGTGGCTACAGAACGGGCGTGGCCACGGTTCACGGAGAGGGGAGAGCGGCGAAGGGCGGGGCTAGCAATCGGGGCGGGACTAAAGGTACTGGGACGGGGCTAGAGACACAGGAGCGAGGCTATGGCTAATGGGGGTGGGACTGGAGACACTGGGGCGGAGCTACAGACACTGGGGCGGAGCTGGAGACACTGAGGCGGAGCTACGGGCACTGGGGCGGAGCTACAGACACGGGCGAAGCTGGAGACACTGGGGCGGAGCTGGAGACACTGAGGCGGAGCTACGGGCACTGGGGCGGAGCTACAGACACGGGCGAAGCTGGAGACACTGGGGCGGAGCTGGAGACACTGAGGCGGAGCTACGGGCACTGGGGCGGAGCTACAGACACGGGCGTAGCTACAGACACTGGGGCGGAGCTGGAGACACTGGGGCGGAGCTACAGGCACTGGGGCGGAGCTACAGACACGGGCGAAGCTGGAGACACTGGGGCGGAGCTGGAGACACGAAGACGGGTCAAGAGATACCGGAGCGGGGCGGGGCTAGAGGCACATGGGCGGGGCTGGGCCTCTGGGACGGGAGCAGAGATATTGGAGCGAGCCTATGGTTAATGGGGCGGTACTCGAGACACGGGGCGGGGCTAGAAATACGGAGGTGTGGCTAAAGGCTTAGAGGCGGGACTTGGGCTTGACAGGCGAAAATATTGGGTTGAGCACGTGGCTGCATAATAAAGGGGCGGGGCAGAGATGGCAGATTTGGCACGCGGCTCGGAGCCGATGGGCGGAGCTATGGTTTGGAAGGCGGGGTTAGAGATTTGGAGGCGGGACTGAATGTCAAAGAGGGATACATCCTTCAGATTCCTGGGGACCCCCCCAAAACCCTCCACGGAGTCTTGGCGCATATTCATTATTCCCCCCCTGACCTCAAACGCGGGTATGTGGCCGAACGGTCCATCCTCAGGAAAGGGCTCACGTTCATGCCCCTGCGCTCCCACCTCAACAAATTCCACACCCGCCACAACGTGGAGCTCCTATTCTGCCCCCTCTGCCCTTGTGCCTTCTTCTTTGACAAATCTCCCTCTGAGGACCCTTTCTCCCACCTCCAACCTTCCTCCCCCACTTGGTCATCCCCTGCCGGCCTCATACCCACCCTAGACCTCTTCATTGCTGACTGCCGAAGTGACATTGGCCACCTCAATTTCTCCACCATCCTCACCCACTCCAACCTCACCCCCTCCAAACGTGCAGCGCTCCACTCTCTCCACACCAATCCCCGTTTCACCATCAAACCTGCTGACAAAGGCTTTATCGCAGACGCTGAACGCCAACTCTCTGGCACCACATCCTCCCTCCCCCTTGACTTCACCGCGACCCATCAGGCCATTGTCTGTGCCCTGATTGCCTCCGGTGGTCCCCTCGCACTGCCTGGTTCTACATGCTCCCCAGGATCCACAAGCCCAACTACCCAGACCGACCCATTTTCTCTGCATGCTCCTGCCCCACCAAACTCATGTCGTCCTATCTTGACTCCATCCGCTCACCCTTGGTTCAGGCACTTCCCACCTACATCCGTGACACCAACCACGCCCTCCATCTCTTCAGTAACTTCCAGTCCACCAGCCCACAGCGCTTTATTTTCACGATGGACATGCAGTCCTCATAAATGTCCATACCCCACAATGATAGCCTCCAGGCCCTCTGCTTCTTCCTCTCCAACAGATCTATCCAGTCCCCCTCCACCAATAGCATCCTCCGCCTTGCCAAACAGGTCCTCACCCTTAATAACATTTCCTTTAACACCTTCCATTTCCTCCAAATCCAAGGGTAGCCATAGGTACTCGGATGCGTCTCAGCTACACCTGCCTCTTTGTCAGCTATGTTGAACAGTCTCTCTTTAGTACACAGGCACTGTGCCTCAACTCTTCCATCGTTACATCCTGCACCAGGCTGAACTCCAGGCTGAACTGGAGCAGTTCACTGACTTTGCCCACAACTTCCACACCACCCTCAAAATCACTTGGACCATCACAGACATCCCCTTCCCCTTTCTTGACCGGCAGCAGTCTCCAGACATTCGCATTCCCGAGATAACTTAAGGTTTTAGAAAAATAAGGGTGTCATCTCAGCTCAGAGAGTGCATTAAAGGTGTGAGGTTAGAATTTATCTGTATTCCAAAGATGAAAGACATAACAGCAATCTAGGTTTGTTCAATGTCTTTTCCCGGGGGTAGGGGAGTCCAGAACTAGAGGGCATAGGTTTAGGGTGAGTGGGGAAAAATTTAAAAAGGACCTGAGGGGCATTTTTTTCGTACAGAGGGCTGTGCGTGTATGAAATGAGCTGCCTAAGAAAGTAGTGGAGGCTGGTGCAATTACAACAGTTATAAGGCATCTGGATGGGTAAATGAATAGGAAGGTTTTAGAGGGATGTGGGCCACGCGCTGGCAAGTGGGACTAGGTTAGGTTAGGTCCTAACTGGTCAGCATGGACGGGTTGGACTGAAGGGTCTGTTTCCATGCTCTTTAATCCAAATCACATCAGTGTATTTAACTGTGATTTTTTGCTATAAACATGATCCTATTCCTTTAGTTACCTGGTGAAGGAGCAGCACTGAGAAAGCTAGTGCTTCCTAATCAATGTGTGATGTGTGATTGTTAACACTGTCAGTAATGTTGGTGGTGGGCGGGGTCTCTGGAACGTGCATGTTTTGGGGGCGGGTCTGAGGGGAAGGGGGTGTCACTGTGAGTGACGTTCTAGTAGGGGCGGGGCCTGCTGGTCGGGGGTTCTGGGGGTGGAGCTGTCAACCGAGGGGGCGGGGTGGGGCGGTTTGTGACGATGCTGCGGTCTGGAGGGGTGGTGAGAATTGCCTCATTTGGGGGGACCCCTCTGAGGCGGGCGGTTGGATGTCGGTGCGCGCGCGCTAAGCGGCCGTCGAGAGCCCGGTACCGAAGAACAGGAAAGAAAACACATTGCTGACATGGACACGCCACCACATCCCGTCAAACTTTACGTCTACGACCTTTCCCGGGGGCTGGCCCGACAGTTTAGCCCGATCATGCTCGGTGAGCTGAGTAAAATGGTTGCCGGGGAGATGAGGGTGGCAAGGCGGGCAGCGGCGGCAACTCGAGGTCGGGGATTGGGCGACCTTTACTAGGCCGCAACTTTTTCTCTCTCAAGACTATGAAATGTTCCACCTTATTTTGTTAAGTATTCATACCGAATTGCAAAGTTAAGCCTTGCATTAATGAGGGAGTTTTGTAGGAAGCGATGGATAAGTTGGTGAAATGGGTTTAAATTTGATGTTGTAACTTGTTTTCAAATCATGTTGTCGTGATTTTGAATTGAAACTAATAATTCGTGAATGGCAATATTAATGTCTTTGGTACCTTTTGAGAATTCACTTATCCCATTTCTGATGTTTAACTTTGCCTTTTCTGATTTCCTGCTCGACTTCCAGCACTTTTTACCTCTTTGAAAGTCAAGGTTATCCAACAACTTTGGTTTGGCCCCCCAGCTGCTAGTAGTTTTCCTGAAAGACTGAATTTTGAAATGGTTTTGTCTGAAGAGGGTAACAGCAGAGCCAATGCTTTGATGAAGACTCTTGGTTTGAACTGTTTTGCTTAATTCTGGAGGTTTCTGGCTTGTGTAGGTGCACTTCAGGGACCAGAAACAAATCTTTGGCCTACTTTTCTGTCTTAATGAAATCACACACAAGGGAACAAAATCCTCCCGTGCCTGACCCAAAAATCCAGTTTTCTGTTATGTTTATGAGCAGAACTGGAACACAAGTTTGGAGATGGCCTTTGAGGCACCACTCCAGAGATTCAAGGGTGGAAGGTGACTTGTGTGACCAATTTACAGTTTCCTTGCCTGAGTGTTTGCAGCTGACTTGTGTATACAATACAGATATTGTGTTCAGTAACAATACATGACAAGAGGAACAGCTGTTTGTCCTAACTGATATTCCGCTCTTGACCATGGCTGTCCAAAGCTGTTAGTCTGTTTTCTTATTTCTAGATTGAGATGATGCTCTCTTTGTCCTTGCTGTTGACTACAATCTCTGTAGTTATCTGTAAATTGCTTTCAGCTGTTTGAGAGCTGAATCAGACTATTCTGCCTACCATGCCTGTGCCATCTCTTAAAGAAAAAGTTCCTAAAATCCCACTTTACATCTTTTGAACTAGCCTTGAAAGCACTAGTGGACTGTGTTTTCACCCCTCACTGGTGCAAGCACTTCCACATGAGACTCCTGTGGGAGGGTTGGATCTCTTCTGAAGCTGATGTTTTACAAATAAATTGAAATGAGATTGATTTTTGTTAACCATGGGAAAAATTGTATTGATGTAGAAGCTTCGTCATTATCTTGTTGAATGCTGTGCAGCCCCTGAAGCTGAAGGCCTGCTCTTCCTACTCCCATGTTCCCCTCTGAGGAAAACGCAAGTACCTGTGGGTTGCAGATCACCCATTACTTCCTTGAAAGTCAGTGTAACAGATTCAAGGGACTGAATTGGATTTTCCATTGCACTGTTTTTTGAAAAAAAATCTGAATTCTATTCTTGCATTTTGCTGGTGATCTGATATTTAGGCCGACAAATTGCTGACTCATTATCCCGCAGCCTTTGAACTTTTTCGATTTTTCTGTCTTCAGAAGATCCTGACGAGTCATAATGATTGTGAAAGGCCATTGGCCAAATGCATTCTGAGCACTGACACGAGCACAATTTGGTTTATTTTCCTTCATCAGTGCTTGCATTTGGTCTTGAAAAGAGAGCAGTCGTATTAAGAGGTTGTAAATTCAATGCCGTGAAGTTCTCATCTCCAAGTTCAATCTTTCCAAATATGTCACAGATCTGAATTCAGAACCCCAGATTAATGTTTGATGAACATGGGGTTAAGTATACCATGATAGATGGTGAAATTCGAATTCAGTGAAAACTCACCTAACGGTGACCATCTGACACTATCAAATATCAAAGAAAATCCATCAGTTTCACTCGTGCCCTTTACAGAACAAAACCTGCTATCTTTAATTAGTCTGGCTGACACATGATTCCAGATCAATAGTGATTTGTTTGACTCTCCACCACCCTCTGGCCAATTAGAATGGGTAATACAACCAGTGGCATTCACAAAAAGTCATTGTAGGCAAGTCAATTTAAATGACAAATAGCAACAGAAAGGTTTTGTCATATCTCCCTTGTTATTGTTTGTAGTATTCTGTCTTCCTTGCATTCTAATTTTTCCAGATGAGATGGGGAAGTAGGCAGATAAGTGTTGTCATTCCAACCAGGACGTCCATTGCCAAAACTTGACAGTAACTCAGCAATTTCAGTCACAAGGTGTATTTACATCATATTCCTACAGTGTGGAAGCAGGCCATTTGGCCTATTAAGTCCAACTAGCCCTCCAAAGAGCATCCCACTCTATCCCTGTAAGCTTGTATCTCCTGTGGCTAACCCACCTAGTCTGTACATCCCCGGACACAATGGACAACATTGGCATGGTCAATCCACCTAACCTGCACGTCTTTGGACTGTGGGAGGAAACCCATGCAGACATGGGGAGGATGTGCAAACTCCACACAGACAGTTGCCTGAGGGTGGAATTAACCCAGGTTCCTGGCGCTGTGAGGCAGCAGTGCTAACTACTGAGCCACTGTGCTGCACTTAAACATAGAAAATGTCCCAAGGTGTTTTGCAGGGTTGCAAGTCACATCAGGTATTAGGGGAGGTGACGGATAGCCTAATCTCAGTTTTGAGTTGTCTTTTAAAGCAGGAAAGTGAGATTGAGAATTTGGTTGATTAGATTAGATTACTTAGTGTGGAAACAGGCCCTTTGGCCCAACAAGTCCACACTGGCCTGTCGAAGTGCAACCCACCCAGACCCATTCCTCTACATTTACCCCTTCACCCAGCACTACAGTAAATTTAACATGGCCAATTCACCTAACCAGCGCATTTTTGGACTGTGGGAGGAAACCGGAGGAAACCCACACAGACACGGGGAGAATGTGCAAACTCCACACAGACAGTCGCCTGAGGCGGGAATTGAATCCGGGTCCCTGCCACTGTGAGGCAGCAGTGCTAACCACTGTGCCACCGTGCCGCACACCAATGGAGAGCATTCCAGAGCTGAGGGCCATGCAGGAATGGTAGAGCGAGTAAATAAGTGGCACACAAGAACAAGGATTAGAGTCAATATCCTTGGCACTCTGGAGCTGGTGAAATTAGTCAGAAGGGTGTGGACATGGAGGTATTGAAAATAATTTTAAAATCAAAACATTATTAGACGTGGAAGTGGTTGAACAGTGAGCACTGGTGTTGAGAGATTTGGTGTGAATTTGGGTACAGGAACAGCATGAGCTTGAGTCGAGAGTGTAGTTGAGTGGCTGGCAAGGGGGCATTGGAATACTGCAGTCGAGTTGAAAGAACCAAACAGGTGAGGATCTCAGTAGCAGATTAGCTGAAGCTTGGACAAGATGGAAATAGACAGTAAGAGCCACTTTTATGGAAGCTCATCTCAAGCAAATCAGATGTAATGGTTACAGACTATCTGAATCTAGACAAGTGTCCTGAACAGATAAGGATGTTAAAGAAGCTGCGCATTTCAAGATAGCAGAAGATACATTTTTCTGACTTTGTTACCTTTACAGTAACCAATCTGGGGTGCGTCAGCCACCTAAATGTCACCTATTTGTATTTCTTGAACTGCATTGCTTGTCTGTTACTGAAAACTTTGTTAGCTCATACTCCACTATTGCAGTGCACTCTTCCTGGTCTCCCACATTCTAATTTCTGTAAACGTGATGTCATCCAAAACTCTGCCTGTCATTAACTCTCAGAAAATCCTACTCCTCTATCGTCTCTTTCTGCTCACTGGTCAAAATTGGCACCCAGTCTTAATTTTAAAATGAGCATCCCTGATTTCAAAACCTGCCTGCCTCATAACTCACCTGACCTAATTCTGTAATCTAGTCCAGCCTCATATCTGTTTTCCTGATTCTAGATTCTTGTGCATTTTCAGTCATAAATGCATTAACATTGGTGGCCATGACTTGAGTTACTCTGGTTCCATGCTTTACAATTCCCTTCATGTGTACAACACAAATAGGAGCAGGAGTGGTCATTTGGCCCCTCAAGCCTCTGAGGCCATTCAATGTACAACTGAGGGCGAATCTGCCCAGGCCTCAACTTCTATTCTTTGCTTCTGCCTATTCCTATTTTGCTTCCTATCTGGAAGCCAGTTCTCCATCTATGCCTGGCCCCCATTCCATGCACTTTAATTTTATATTCTGATCTCTTCTGTGGGACCTTAGTTGAACGCTTTCTGAAAATCCAAGTAAACCGCATCCAATGCCCCTATCCCCCAACACCATCATCAACTCTACTAATTATAACCAAGAAAAATTCTAGTAGATTTGTTGAGCCTGGCTTCCCTTTTGTGGATCCATGTTCACTGTGATCTTGTTACTGTTTTCCAAGTGCTATGCTATTAAATATTTTATAATGGACTTCAGTATTTTCCCACAACCGATGTTAGATTGACCATTAACAAGAACCATCCTGGGTCTGTTTTGTGTTTCTCTTTATATCCAGAAGTGCTCTTGCTCCATCTGAATGTTGGTTTTCACTCCCCGCTCCCCATGTCAAGTCACTATGTAGCCAAGTGGATATTTTGCATGTAAAGCCCATTAAGAGCAATGCAAACCATCAAAAGTGAGGTAGGGGGAGCGGCAAGTGGCTAACCGGGTCTGTTTTAGATTAGATTGCTTACAGTGTGGAAATGGGCCTTTCGGCCCAGCAAGTCCACACCGACCCGCCAAAGCGCAACACACCCACACCCATTCCCCTACATTTACCCCTTCACCTAACACTACGGGCAATTTAGCATGACCAATTCACTGAACCTGCACATTTTTGGACTGTGGGAGGAAACCGGAGCACCCAGAGGAAACCCGTGCAGACACGGGGAGAATGTGCAAACTTCACACAGTCAGTCACCTGAGGTGGGAATTGAACCCAGGTCTCTGATGCTGTGAGGCAGCAGTGCTAGCCACTGTGCCACCATGCCGCCCACTGCCACGCAGCTGAACGGCTTTCCCACCACTAAAATCACTGTGACTTTTTCTATAAATCGCCCATCAGTAAATCGCCCATGTTGCTGATTAGAAATTTACATGCAGCCTCTATTATAGGCATGCAGACACAAGAATGTTCGGGGTGGGGTGGAGGGGATGAAGGAGGTGGTGGAGGGTGGAAAAGTGTTAGGTATTTTTCCTGAAGTTTCACACACGTGATGCAATTCACTCTCTCACCAACTTCTGCAAACAGTTAGTTTATTAAAGCGTGTACCAGCTAGGTGACCTCCTTTGACCCTCTTCGCAGGTATACAAAGTCGAGTCAGTGAGGCCCTAAACAAGGAAAACACGTCCCCTTTATACAGGTCAGTTGGCCATGCTGACAGATGCTCTGGCTACTCCTTCATAGTCACATGCCGCTCAAGACAACCCCCCATTCACTCCCTCACAGTCACATGGTACCCCAGGTACAATGCGAGGATGATATCAAGATAATGTAAATGCCCTAATCTTGGGGAATCGCTGTGCAGACCCTTTCCTGACTCAGCGATTTCCCCAAGACAATGTAGGTGTGAGGTGTCCTAGCTTCGGGGGATGGCTAGAAAGAATTTCTGAATGGAAGAGATTGAATGAGTGTTTAATTTGGTAATAGGAGGTTAGTAGTAAATGACTGTCTAATTGGAGTGGGGGACATCCACATTCCTGCTTGACTGTCACCGACACCCACTTCCAGAATGTTCACTCAGTGCAGTTTAACTCTTTAATATTAATGTCCAGAGAGAGATTCTCGTTAATCTTTTAACATTACAGAAGGGGGTGAAGTCAAAATGGTTTCAGTGGGATGAGTCTGTTTTGTTTTCAAATCGACTTGTTCAGAAATGTTATAACCTATTTCTGGGGCAGGTGAGGTGTTAACGCAGGCATTCTGACCCTGAGGTAGAGACACCACTGGTTTTGCTTTTATTTCTTTTTAATTAACCTGTTCTGGGAAGCTATCACATACCTCTGGAACAGAATGGGATTTGAACCTGGGCCTCCTGTCCCAAAGGTAGGGACACAACCATTTGTGCCATAAGAGCCCTAGCTGGGTCTGCTTTATTTATTTTGTTTTGTACATCACGCTGCTTAGATATTATTACATAACTGAAGAAGGTGGGGTCTTCAACTTGGGCTGCCTTGTTCAGGGATGACCACTGCACTACGAGTGGATCTACTCGTTAGGCAGGCACGGTGGCACAGTGGTTAGCACTGCTGCCTCACAGCGCCAGAGACCTGGGTTCAATTCCTGCCTCAGGCGACTGACTGTGTGGAGTTTGCACATTCTCCCCGTGTCTGCGTGGGTTTCCTCCGGGTGCTCCGGTTTCCTCCCACAGTCCAAAGATGTGCAGGTCAGGTGAATTGGCCATGCTAAATTGCCCCTAGTGTTAGGTAAGGGGTAGATGTAGGGGTATGGGTGGGTTGCGCTTCGGCGGGGCGGTGTGGACTTGTTGGGCCGAAGGGCCTGTTTCCACACTGTAAGTAATCTAATCTAATCTACTTGTATTTCTAATCAACTTGGTCAGGGAAGTGATTACATGCCTCTCAAACAGGTGGAGTTTGAACAGGAGTCTATGGGTCTAGTGATAGTCCCTTTAATTGAAATTGTGTTAACTAATCACAGGTCCTTCTTCTTTGGACTTCTGCATCTTTGCCTTTAAACTATAAATTTCAAAATAAAGATATGACAAATTACAAGTGATTTTAAAACTCTCAAAAATATTCAGAGTCAGCTCTTTCTTTTTATAGAGTCATAGAGATGTACAGCATGGAAACAGACCCTTTGGTCCAACCCGTCCATGCTGACCAGATATCCCAACCCAATCTAGTCCCACCTGCCAGCAGCTGGCCCATATCCCTCCAAACCCTTCCTGTTCATATACCCATCCAAATGCCTCTTAAATGTTGTAATTGTACCAGCCTCCACCACTTCCTCTGGCATCTCATTTCATACATGTACCACCGTCTGCGTGAAAAAGTTGCCCCTTAGGTCTCTTATATATCCTTCCCCTCTCACCCTAAACCTACGCCCTCTAGTTCTGGAATCCCTGACCCCAGGGAAAAGACTTTGTCTATTTATCCTATTCATAATTTTGTAAAACTCTATAAGGTTACCCCTCAGCTTCCGACGCTCCAGGGAAAACAACCCCAGCCTGTACAGCCTCTCCCTGTAACTCAGATCCTCCAGCCTTGGCAACATCCTTGTAAATCTTTTCTGAACCCTTTCAAGTTTCACATCTTTCCAATAGGAAGGAGATCAGAATTGCTCGCAATATTCCAACAGTGGCCTAACCGATGTCCTGTACAACCGCAACATGACCTCCCAACTCCTGTACTCAATAATCTGTCCAATAAAGGAAAGCATACCAAACGCCGCCTTCACTATCCTATCTACCTGCGACTCCACTTTCGAGGAGCTGTGAACCTGCACTCCAAGGTCTCTTTGTTCAGCAACACTCCCTAGGACCTTACCATTAAGTGTATAAGTCCTGCTAAGATTTGCTTTCCCAAAATGCAGCACCTCACATTTATCTGAATTAAACTCCACCTGCCACTTCTCAGCCCATTGGCCCATCTGATCAAGATCCTGTTGTAATCTGAGGTAACCCTCTTCGCTGTCTACCACACCTCCAATTTTGGTGTCATCTGCAAACTTACTAACTGTACCTCTTATGCTCACATCCAAATCATTTATGTAAATGACAAAACGTAGAGGACCCAGCACCGATCCTTGTGGCACTCCAGTCTGAAAAACAACCCTCCACCACCACCCTCTGGCTTCTACCTTTTGAGCCAGTTCTGTACCCAAATGGCTAGTTCTCCCTGTATTCCATGAGATCTAACCTTGCTAATCAGTCTCCCATGGGGGACCTTGTCAAACGCCTTACTGAAGTCCACATCTACTGCTCTGCCCTCATCAGTCTCCTTTGCTCCTTCTTCAAAAAACTCAATCAAGTTTGTGAGACATGATCTCCCACGCACAAAGCCATGTTGACTATCCCGAATCAGTCCTTGCCTTTCCAAATATATGTACATCCTGTCCCTCCGGATTCCCTCCAACAACTTGCCCACCACCGAGGTCAGGCTCACTGGTCTATCATTCCCTGGCTTGTCCTTACTGCCATTCTTAAACAGTGGCACCACGTTTGCCAACCTCCAGTCTTCCGGCACCTCACCTTTGACTATCGATGATACAAATATCTCAGCAAGTGGCCCAGCAATCACTTCTCTAGCTTCCCACAGAGTTCTCAGGTACACCTGATCAGGTTCTGGGCATTTATTCACCTTTAACCGTTTCAAGACATCCACCAATTCCTCCTCTGTAATCTGGACACTTTGCGAGATGTCGCCATCTATTTCCCTATAATCTATAACTTCCATATCCTTTTCCACAGTAAATACTGATGCAAAATATTCATTTAGTATCTCCCCCATTTTCTGTGGCTCCACACAAAGGCCGCCTTGTTGATCTTTGAGGGGCCCTATTCTCTCCCTAGTTACCCTTTTGTCCTTAATATATTTGTGAAAACCCTTTGGATTCTCCTTAAAGCTATCTTATGTCCCCATTTTGCCCTCCTGATTTCCCTCTTAAGTATACTCTTGCTTCCTTTTTACTCTTCTAAGGATTCACTCGATTTATCCTGTCTATACCAGACATATGCTTCCTCCTTTTTTTTTAACCAAACCCTCAATTTCTTTAGTCATCCAGCACTCCCTATACATACCAACCTTCTCTTTCATCCTGACAGGAATATACTTTCTCTGGATTCTTGTTATTTCATTTCTGAAGGCTTCCCATTTTCCAGCCGTCCCTTTACCTACGAGCATCTGCCCCCAATCAGCTTTCGAAAGTCTTTGCCTAATACCATCTAAATTGGCCTTTCTCCAACTTAGAACTTCAACTTTTGGAAAAGGATAGACCAAATCTATCACTGTTTTAAATCTAATAGAATTGTGGTCGCTGGCCCCAAAGTGCTCCCCCACTGACACCTCAGTCACCTGTCCTGCCTTATTTCCCAAGAGTCGGTTAAGTTTTGCACCTTCGCTACTAGGTCCATCGTACTGAATCAGAAAATTGTCTTGTACACACTTAACAAATTCCTCTCCATCTAAACCCTTAACACTATGGCAGTCCCAGTCTAAGTTTGGAAAGTTAAAATCCCCTACTATAACCACCCAATTATTCTTAAAGATAGCGGAAATCTCCTTACAAGTTTGTTTCTCAATTTCCCTCTGACTATTGGGGGGTCTATAATACAATCCCAATAAGGTGATCATCCCTTTCTTATTTCTCAGTTCTACCCAAGTAACTTCCCTGGATGTATTTCCGGGAATATCCTCCCTTAGCACAGCTGTAATGCTATCCCTTATCAAAAATGCCACTCCCCCTCCTCTCTTGCCTCCCTTTCTATCCTTCCTGTAGCATTTGTTTCCTGTTGGAGTTAACCGACCTCTTGGTCAGTGTGCAAGTAGGAGTGAACAGCTGGGACCTCAGTGAGTCAGAAAGATGGAATTATCGAAAAATTAACCATTTTTAGGAAAAAAGCAGACCATTTGATACATTATTCTTCTCAGCTCTGATACCATTGTCTCTCTTTAATTATTCCTGAAGAAGGGCTTATGCCTGAAATGTTGATTCTCCTGTTCCTTGGATGCTGCCTGTCCTGCTGCGCTTTTCCAGCAACACATTTTCAGCTCTGATCTCCAGCATCTGCAGTCCTCACTTTCTCCTCTCTTTAATTATGCCTTGATCCTGTTGTGTCTCTGTGTTTTTTTTCTCTTGTCAACTATCATCCTAATTTCTTCATTGCACCCACCTTATGGGCTTGCTTGGCTGAAATGAGCTCTGTTTAATAAACACCTACTCCAAACAGGTTCTCTTGTAGTATTTGCAATATCTTGAATTCATTGCTTGTCTCAGTCTTTCTCTCAGAATATTTAAGCTTTTGAAACACAGTATTCCCATATCCAGTGTTAGCTAAACTTTTTTCTTTTTCCCCGTTGTGACTGTATGAGACTTGTGAATTTCAGTGACTGCTCATTGAGAGCAGGGTGGTTGAGGAGCTGAGACTGGGGTGAGGGCAGCACTGGGACAGAAATCCCAAACTTCTGCTTCTGGCCTCTGAACCAATCACAGTAGGCCCTGATGTGACCCACATCCATGGCTGGGCTTGGAGCAGGATGTGAAGCTTGGGAGAGGGGACTTTGAGAATCCTACCTCTTCAGTGTTTTTTTTAAATTTGAAGCAGGACTCAAGTTCACGAATGCTCCATTAGGGCCGTATTCAGTTTTTATTTAAAACCTAGGCTTTAATGAGGCTCCTCAGCTGCATGGCAACCGTTGTTGACCCCACCAATCGCTGTAACCCACGGTTTGGGATGCTGTGCCCTCATTACTTGCCTTCTGATTTAAACCATCACTTTATCAATCTTTCTTTCTTTCTTAGTCTCCTGCTTAGTGATTATGGTCCTTTACCCAAGTTAGTCAGTGCAAAGTAATCCCTAATTTGGTGTTTGATCAGAGTTTGCAGTATCTGAGTTAAAATCCAGCCTGCTAATTTTTGATCATCCTCACCTGCTGTTCTGACACTCACCCATCTTCTTTTGTTCTTCTCAAAACAGGGAAACAACTTGATGGAATATGGTGAGTTAATCTGTAAATTTCAAAACGAGTCTTTCACGTCAGCAATCAAAGAGTTGTATATTTATGCATTAAAATAATTATTGCAAGTGTGTCTATTTAAATGTGAATTTGCTCCTCCTTAAGGCACACTGCAATAGTTGTCAACGGAGAGGAGTTCTTCTATGGGTCGGGTGGAATTGCTAATTGTCAGCCAGTGAGTATTTTCTTTTTACTTTCTGAGTGTTTTATCCATCCATAGTTGCCTCATCTTCAACTGATTTCATGTTTGTGCATCAACCCTCCTCTCAAAGGGGTAAGTGAAGCTGAATACTAGCCAATGTAGCAATTCATTTTCAAAAGAAATTCTCATACAGTCTACAAGCACAGTTGGGAAAACCCATCTCCAGAGTAGAATTGATTCTTGCCTTTGAATACTGTGATCATCACGTTTTCTGGAAATCCATCAAATGTCATCTTTGGGAGCATGTGACTTAGGTCATTGTCCCTCGAGCTGGCTCAGCCGTTAAGGTCACAGATCACCTGTGACCTTAACTGCACAATTTCACCTACCCCCATCTATCCAAATCTATCTGTGCCTTAAAAGTATCCACGGTACTCCATGCAATAGAGAGTTTCAAGTCCCTCAAGGAGAAAATTCCCCATTTCCGTCTTAAATGAGAGATCCTTAATTTTTAAAGTGTGTTCCCCAGTTCTTATCTGACCCACAAAGAGAAGCATCCTTTCAGTGTCTATCCTGTTAATTCCAATCAGGATTTTCTGTGAATGGGGTCACCTCTCATTCTTGTAAACTTCAATGAGAATAGGCCCAGCCTATCCAACCTTTTTCCTACAAAGATTACCCTATCCCAGCTATCAGTTGACTGAATCTTCTTTAAACTCCTTCTAACATGACCTGCTTTACAGGAAACGAAGGACGTGGCCTTCGCACCCTCTTCTGGAATCTTGCTTGGCTGGTTGATCAGCTGCATAGGGAAAGCTAAGACTTAATTCTGGATAGGCCTCAAACTGGTGTCTTAGTTTGTAAACGTGGCCTAAAGTTCCCTAAAGGTAAAAACAATGACTGCAGATGCTGAAAACCAAATACTGGATTAGTGGTGCTGGAAGAGCACAGCAGTTCAGGCAGCATCGCTGCTCGTTGGATGCTGCCTGAACTGCTGTGCTCTTCCAGCACCACTAATCCAGTATAAAGTTCCCTAAACCCCACCACCACAAACCAAATATTCACAATAATACTGCTCATGCTCTTATTAATCCTATCATGATCAAACTGAAATGCTAGGCATCAACTCTGCCTTTATAGCAGCTGTGGTGTTAATGATCAAGTTTCGGAACCCTAACAGCATTGTGTCTATTTGCATCCCAAGTATTGCTGTGGTTCAAGAAGGCGGCTCACATTACCTTTTCGGGCACTGTTGGGGATGAGCAATGAACATTGGTCAAGCCAGCATCTCCAAATCCTGAGAGAACAAGAACAAAGGAGTCCCCATTCACTTTCTTCTCCCTGATCTAGGGATGCAGAGTTAATTTAGCTGTTTCACTCGCTACAGTATCAGGGGAGCTAATGTTTTGGTGATGTTCGTTGTAATGTCATCACTTGCATTGCTATATTCCTTTTGACTTCCATTCCTGATGAATTAAAGTCCTGATACCAACAATGTTCGAAGTATACTTGTGTTGTGTAATCTTCCCTAAATTACTGATTTGAGTGACCTATGTGGGAAGGACAGGAAATTTGACACTCACAACAAATTTATGATAATGGAATGCATTTAACCCAGTATCTGTATGATATTGTGGCCATTTTCTTTATTATAATCTTGTGTTTCCTCTTTCTGTTCCCAAGGGAGGGACTTTACTTGGGCCACCTGACTCGGTCATTGATCTGGGGACAACTGAAGTGACTGAGGAGTTAATTATGGAATATTTATCCTCTCTAGGAGAGTCAGCATTCAGGTTAGTTCCTCTTTGCAGTCTGTGCTTTTGCAGTGGGCCAACTTAATGCGTTGCTTAGAACTGAATGGCAAGAACGCCCATGTCTTTGAGGTCACTAGCAGGCATAAACAATGGCTGCACTTCCATCTGTATATTAAATCTAGCAATTGTGCACCTATCTTGTCAGGTATTTGTGCTGTCAGGGCGTTTGTTGTAGAAAGTACTATGTAATTGCATCTGCTGCCAATGGAGGCAATGTTGTACCAAAGGATGGCAGATAACATTAGTGAAAAAGACAATTTGTTTGTAGCCGCTGACTCATGCTGTGGAGGTTGTTCTGCAAGCACCACTGTAATTAGTTCATCTGTTTACAGTTTGTGTTTGAAGGGTATAGTGGGTGTGCACTCTTCAGGCAAACTGAAGTTGTAACCTCTTGGGTTTGCTTAGTAGTAAACATTGAGGCCTAGTTTCTCCTTATTACGATTGCAATAATGTCTACTGCCTGTGTCATGTTTTTAGTTCTATGTTGCGTTATACTAGCATTCCAGTGAGGTCAACGTGGAAATTTGTTTCTTCATTCTCTGACTTTTTTTATCCAGATAAATTTTATCTACTGTATTGCCATTGTCTGTTGTCCTCCCAAAATATGTCATTTTGTAATTTCTCCACATTTGAGCTTCATGCCGTGTGTCTGCCTATTTCATCCAGAAGTCAAAGCCATTTGGATGTTGAGCGAAGGATGAATGTTGGTGTGCTGTTCAAACAGTGCTGAGACAGCAGAGAAAGTCCTTGATTTAAAATGCCCACTCAATATCGTACTGCAGTTTCAGGCATGTTTATGTTAACCAATTATCTGATTTTATTCAATATGCTGAGACTTCATCGACTTTTCATTAATCTCTGGATGCATGCATTGATGCAATAAGAGGTGTGGAGTAATTGCAAAACTATTTATTTAATGCAGTAAGCATTGATCAGGTAAATATTCTTTCCTCCCTGAATCCACAGTGAAGGATGAGGGGGAGGATTGCACTGTCTGGGAGTGTGATGGAGACAAAATCAATTGTGGCTTTAAGGGGAGGAATGTACACAACAATGACAAAGAGTTTTGAAGGGGGCACGTGCAGGGACAACTGCTGAATGGTATTCTGTATTGTAACAGTTGTGATTCTGTGACAACTCTCACTTTTATCATTTTGTTGCAGGGGAGAGTGCTACAAATTGTTTGAACATAATTGCAATACGTTCAGTAACGAAGTTTCCCAATTCCTTACTGGGAAGAAGATTCCGTCGTATATCACTGACCTGCCTTCTGAGGTTTTATCAACGTGAGTACACTTCCCACTGAGGTGTTAATCACTCTGCATACTTCGAAGGCATTGACCCATGTTGGGCTACTGCAAGCGTCTCTGAAATCTCTGCAGCATGACTACAAAGACCACAGTTCATAGCCTTGACTTGTGATCTCTGCTGTTAATGGCAGCACAGTGGCTGAATGGTTAGCACTGCTGCCTCACAGCACCAGGGTCTCAGGTTCGATTCCAGCCTCGGGTGACTGTGCGGAGTTTGCACATTCTCCCCGTTTCTGCGTGGGTTTGCTCCGGTTTCCTCCCACAGTGGGTAGGTCAGGTGAATTGGCCGTGCTAAATTGCCCATAGTGCTAGGTGCATTAGTCAGAGGGAAATAGGTCTGGGTGGGTTACTCTTCGGAGGGTCAGTGTGGACTGGTTGGGCCAAAGGGCCTGTTTCCACACTGTAGGGAATTCTAATCTAATCTTAATTTCTTTGGCCTTCGTGGTCTAGGGAGGAACTGCCAGCCAGATTCCCAGGTGATCCCTGCTGGAAAGTATATGTACTAATCTCCTGTAGGGAAGGAAATCCCATCTGGAAGTCACACAGAGATGTGATTCCATACCCACAGCAGTGTGGCTGCCTCTTAACTGCCCTCTGAAATTGAAAGCCATGAATTCAAGGGCAATAAGGTTGGGTAGCAAATATAGTAAGATTCACATTCCATGAAATATTAAAAGGAGAAAAGCATCATGGCAGAGTAGGGGCAGTTTTCCTTGGAGATCCCTCTGTTGAGTAACCCAGCAGCATCTGCTGCACTCACATTTAGCGATGGAGCCAGGGAATCGTTGGTGTTCACTGAATCCAATACCAGCAGAGGACAGGTTTCTTTGTAAGGTGGGGAAGGGCAAAGATGGGAAAAGAGACTTTTTTTTTAAGAAAAGTGATATTTCTTTCTGTAATGACTAACATCTTTGTTCCTATTTTATTTTTCCATCAGCCCTTTTGGCCAACTCATTAAGCCCATCCTGGACTCGGTTCAGATTCAGCCGGTGGGAGGAAGCAGCTTCAATGATCAGAATCCGAGTTAGTAGCTGCAGTCCAGAGAGCTGCTGACTGCAGGGACGTGTACAGTCACTGGCCTCACTGAACTATACAATGATTTTCCAAAAAACAAATCCCCTTCAAGCATCTTTCATCTCATATCTGACTTAACGTAGAACGTTAAAAAGTGGTAGAAATGCTTTTTTAAAATCCATTTGAAACAGCATCTAATACAGAAGCACTGAATTCTACAGTGCAATCTATCAGGTTGTCAGCTCCCTTTTGTCAACTCTTTGAATAAGCTGTAGCAAGCAGCAGTCATGAGAGATTGATTCCTTGCTTCTTTCACAATGTATTTAGCCAGCAAATACCCCTCCCACTCCCACCCTCCTCCTCCTCCTCCTCCTCCTCCTCCTCCTCCTCCTCTTCTGAAAGAGGCCACCAGCATGGAGACCTTACCAGTGTTTCCCTCATTGTTATGCCAACATCATTGCCAATGCATTGACCAATTCAAGGGGTAGTGTTTGCAGTGTTGTCAGGGTTTGTTTAGGATAGCTATGTTGTATGTGGGAAGGAAAGATATACCTGAGTCACCTTGCTTTTCATATCATGCCATGGTCTGATGTGTGCACTTCAAATTGCTGCCTGCCCTAACCCAACTTCAGAATCCTCCCGCATTCGGGAGGAGATGATCTCGCCTGTTTTCACAGTCCAGTTCAACATGGTGGGATGATTTCCCCTTGCTCAGCCTCCCAATCTGCTTCAGCTGACACCAGCTTCCACGTCCCTTTTCTTTCTGGCATTTGGCACTCAGCTGTGGCTTTAAGTGTCAATGAACCTTCTAGGGGCTGCACTCCGTTAGTAGCGTACTTCCCCAGGAGTATTGTGTATCTATCAACACTCAGCTGCAATCGAAAGAGATGTTGGTTTCATTTTTTTTTCTTTCACCTGATCAAATCAGTAGATTAAACTTGAGCTAAAATCACGAGAGTCCCAGTTTCAGATTACTTCAGTCCACTTTGTTTCTTGCTGTAAATAGTTGCTCTGTCCATCCCCTTGCCCAGAATATGATACTGGGCAATGACTTCACAGGGGCAGCTGGTCACATATGGAATGGTGAGTGTAGACAGACAGCTTGTTGGACTTCAGAGCCCTTGCTCCCAGACATGACACAATTCTTCCTATGTATCTTTATGTACGTATTTCTCCCCACAGCTACAGGCCAGCAGTCAGAAACATGAATCCTGGGTGGTGTACATACTCTGTCTCCCCTAATCCATGAGGTTGCACCTCTGCTTTCTTCAACACCCATTCCATTTGTGACCAATTAATTCACAACTTGGGGAATAAACCAGCTGTTTTCTGTACAGCTCAGTATTGGCCATCCCTGCTTTAAGGTTTTAGACCAGGGGCTGCCCCAATGCCAATGGACAGAACAGCCAGCTGCAAGGGTTCAAACTCCCCCAGCCTCTAGTTATCCCAGTGGTGTGGATTATTACAGCACAACCTCATCTAGTGCAGGATTGTCTAAAAAGATGATCATTTGGCATTATTAGGTGTGGTCTCTATTCACAAGAGTTTGCAATGTAAATTTGAGAACTTTAACCTTCTTATCCAATTAATTCTCATGGAGTGCAAATGTTTTGGTTTGATTGTGCTTCACTTTTTTGGTTCCTGAATGATGGCAGATGTTTGTTAAACAAGCCTATTGTGTGAGGTGTATGTGAGGCTTCTTGTTTGGCTACAGCTAGAACATGGCCAAAATGGTGTTGCTGTTGCCACTCTCTGTGTAACTAGGCAGCCTGGCACAGGTAGTGGATAATGCTGGATGATGCTCTCTTCCTTTCTCATGCTCTCAGTACATCAGTTTATTTATTGTTGCTCAGTAATGCCATGGTATTGCACTGGTGTGGGTTGGACAGGCACCAAAAACACATTTAACTGAGAACATGATCCTGCAATCCTACTCATCTCCTTCCATTTCTTAACAATACTCGTTCAGTTTACCAGAATCAGGCAGGACCTTTTTAATACTTCCAGCTACTGACAGTCGGGTCCACCCCAGTGGCCCAGCAGACTATCCTGCCTTGGGTTCTGGCAGTGAGTTTGCCATATTTGTAAATTTGTTAATATAGCAATCAGTTTGAACAAGTCAGCTACAAAATTCTCAAGTGCAGGGCAAGGTTTGAAAACTTATTATTGGTATGATATAAAAAGCTTTCCTGTATTGGTGTAATTTTGTGGAAATTGGGAGCATGGTCTTGAACCCTTAATTGGGTAACTTCACCCAGTTGGTTGGCATTTGCCATGGAAAATCATGTGCAGAGTACAAACCCCCAGCCCTTCAGCAGAATTACCTCAATGAGCCTAAACTTCAGTGAAATCTCAATGCAGCTTGGTTTAATAAAGTCTAATTATACTCATTAGCATTGTTTTGAAGTAAAGTTCTATAATTCTGACTCAATTGAACTGATGGATTGGGAATTCAAATGGAGTTTAATATTAGAGGTTTTCCTGCTTGAAATGTTTTCTCTTTGTAACTTTGCTGTTGAGGGGTCAGGGGCTGATCTAAGGGCAAGCAGTGAAGCTAATTGTCAGCAGTTGGCATGGAATACGCACGCAAACAAAAATAACTGAGTGCAGTGCTGCAGTCTCTTGGTGACTTTTTCTGTCTTTTACCATGGCAACTGCAATCTTCAGAGCAAATCCAACTGCCCTGTTTTAATTTCCTGCCTCTGCAGGTTTGGCTGCTTGAGATGAGAATGAGCCAACTTGCACAGTGATTTCTTTGGTGTTGCTCAACATCGTACAGTTCTGCCATTGTCTGAGTAGCATTAGGTGGTTTGGGTGTGGGGGTGTGGGGGAGACACCAGAGGTTTTGAAAGTGGTTTTCCTTTTGTGGAATGGGTGTGTCACTGGCAAGACCAGCATTTCATAGCCCTAATTGCACCAGAGCTGCCACCTTGTTCTATTGTGGTCCATCAGTATCTGCTGCAGTTGGTTACAATTGGGTATTTGCTAGGCTAATTCAGAGGGCATTGAAGACTTGCCCATCTTACTTTTGGTCCACAATTGTACGGCAGTCCGGTCAAGTAAGGATAGCAGACTTCTTTCCCATCTCATCTACCAGGTAGATTTTTACAACAGTTGATAATTTCATGACCATGTTATGGAGACTGTCTTTCAATTATAGGTTTATTAATTGAATTCAACTTTCACCAGCCGCTGTTGGGATTTAAACCATTGTCCACAGAACATTAGGCCAATCCTCTGAATTACTTGTCCTGTGAATTTACCAGACTCATACAGCATGGAAACAGACCCTTCGGTCCAACTAGTACATGCCGATCATGTTCCCAAACTAACTTCTCCTGAATTGTAACACACTGCTAATTATGTGCATATTGTTGAATTTCTTGATTGAACATTTATTCCTTTAATGTTTTATTTGTTAGATCTTGAGTTTATTAATCCTTTTTCTCTCCAGGTGTCAGTCCCACCAAGGATCACAGTTTGCCCATGCACGACCGTCTCCCTGCCATTCCTCCCATTCCTCCTTCGTTCCTTCCCTCATGTGTCACTATTTGCAAAGCAGATGAATTGGCCTGTTGAGGTTTTGCAGTTGAAGCCTCTGAGTCCATTGAGTTTTATTTTTTCAGATGGTTGCTTGCAATCTGCCAGCCTAGTTTCATTTGAGTTTCATTATCAGCAGCTTCCTCAGTTGATGTTCTATCTTGACACTTCCCATGGAGCAGTGGGCAGATTCACAGGCTGATTAACGTGCTGTGGTGTAAGCACTCATTTCAAGGCCATAACCATCTTCACACCACACCACTGAATTCCCACAGTGTGAGCAATGTGTGCGGGGTGGGGGTCGAGAGAGAGGGAAAGCATCATTGAACTGCAGATCCACTGAAGCCTGTGCAATGGTTCCCCACTCATCAGATGTGTCTAGAGCAGGGTTTAAACTCTAAACCTTATGACTCATGTGGGGTATTATTGTTAATGACTCCTTGAGGTGTACCAGAGCAATTGAGGAATCCCAGTTTTGATCTCCCAACCTGTTTTTTTTTAATATATGCCCACAGTTGTTGTTGTAGTTCTCCTTGTCCTTAAGCTGTGAATGAGGGACAATAACCAGCCAGGATTTGCATTCTGAATTGTTGTGGTGATCAGATTAAGTTGCGCTGTATTGCTGCCTTGCGCCTCCAGCTCGGTAGTTTGTCAGCAGTGTCTGGTGCAATAAGGCTCAGCTGTCCTGGGTGACATGCAGATTGTGATGGGTGTCAGGAGCAGTCTGTTGCAGTGTGAGCTGGGACCTTAAGGAAAGAACTGAGAATTAGCAAAGTGTGTTTGGCCCCTGTAGAACAAAAGGTGCTGCAGTAGTTGGTGGTGGTAGTAGTATGGGGGGGAGGGGAGAACAGAAATTACTTTAGGCTCCCAATTAGAAAACTGTGCTACTGTTCTTCAGTTTGTTCTTTAGTTTGCTGCAGGTCCTGCTCAGAAATTACTTGTCTTCTAGCAGAAGCATTGGCAAAAAAAAACCCTCCAGAATGTCATCAGGACACCGTTTCGTCCTGTTAATGGAAAGTTATTTTGCTTTTTAAAAAGAAATTTGTTATTCAAGTGATCAGACGTTCAGTGTTGTTAACGTCCAAGTACAAATTCAATGCTGAAAAACAACTTGTGATCAGATCATTCGAATTACTAACTTCAACTTAATAGTAGATTTAAGGCCAGATATCAGCCTGTATGGACATGGGTTTAATGTATTTGAATGTATTATTGTTTATCTTAGATATCTGTTTACAATATTTAAATATTGATGGCTTTTAATGGATATGTAAATCAGGGAATTGTATTTTACCAACCTCTTCAATAATGGTTTATAAACGTAAGGCAAAAGAAGCATTGACTGGCACAGGATCCTAGTGCACATTCAAAACTCCTTGCCTTTTTAAGCATCTGCCACAACACAGTTCAATTTATATTAAAACATATATCTTGTGTTTGTGCTTATTAATGTCAAAGTTTTTGTCTATTTAATATATGAAATGTTTTACTTTGAAAAACTTCGCTTTTATTTAACTGATGATTTGTAAGCGTCCAGTTGCTCCAGCTTGTTGCATGGTTGTTTTGTCTCTTTCTGTCTCTGTTGCTGTTAATTATATTGATGCTCAGCCAGGCTATTGGATGTAGCATCTCTCTTGAGCTTGCAGTGGTAATGTGCATGTTGCTAAATCGCATGGTTGCTTGTCACTGATTTCTTGCCATGATGGTTTAATTGTTAACTTTAAGGGGAGTGATCTTGCCATTGCGTTATCTTGTTTGGAATGATTGGAAGGTTGAAAGCATTGCCCATCTTGTCCTGATTTGGGGTACCATCTCTCAGCTGGTTATGAAGTGGCATGAGCAGGCATGTCACCCACATTTATTTTGGGAGGTTTGAAATGTTTATAGTCATGGAGTTGAAGACTTGACATCTGGCTTGGCTAATGGGAAATGTACCTCAACAAATGCAGTTGTGCGCATCATAATTAGGATGCCATCCTCAGCCTGCCCTCAGGTGGCTAGCAACAGCTTGTTCATAATTTTGCATTTATATTCCATAAAGCTATTGCCACAACCTCCTGTCCTCTTGCTGTGCACTAAGTGGGAAGTGTATTGAGTTGGTGAGTAATCACCGATACTTTCCTGAGTTTGTTTTGTTTTATGTTTCCTCCATGGAATACACCTAATCCTTGCCTGCAGGTCAGGGTAGCACATTCGCAGCGAGGGATGGTTTGCCCTTGCCCTGGTCTTTTTAAGTGGTCTCAATTTTTGCAGTTCTAATTGCTCCCACTAGAGGTTGCTGTAATGTCACTTCCAGCAACAACTGGTTCAGTGTGTAGACAACTCACTTAGAGGTTCTCCTGCCGTGGAACTTTGGTAAAGCACAATATGGAGCCCTGAGCTTTCCTGGCATAAAATGAGAACTGAGTTGGCACTTACAAGTTCCTGAGCAGTTATGTTTGCCCATCATTAAACCATTGGTCAAAACTTTTTTTTTAAAATTTGGTGCAAGAGAAAAATAAAAGAATACAGTTTTCCCCAGCACATTGGACTAAATCTACTGTGAAAACATGAGCATCCATAGATGTGTCTGAAATATTAGTTAATAACCAATAAATAGGAAGCAGTTTGGAGGTGGTTTTCTTCAGCTGTCATCCTGTAATTACATTTTATTTGTGCTAACATAGGAAATGAACACTTGGAATTTGATGTGAGATGTGTGTTGGAATCAAATAAAACTTTGTGGGTGGTGATTGAATCATCAGCTAATCTCCAACAGTGCTTTTACATGTCCATGATTTCAGAAGAGTACCCATGCAGTAGACTACAGGATACCTGTTGATGTTCCCATGCTTTTTTTTTTAAATGTTTCAATGATGTTTTAAATTTACCATTCCTGTTCTTGATTCCCAATGCGTTTGGACCCAGCACCTGTGTGGTATCGCACTCCATTTGAGTTCATTTTGTAGTCATGTTTTCTGACTAACTGAAGGGGATGTACAGAGGGAGGTCCTTGGATAAATTGCCATTAGCCTGCATCTAATGGAGGGCCTCTTTCCAATCCATCTGTGAAGCAAGTAGTTTCAAAGCACAATTGACGTTTGGGCCTGTGCTCCTTTTGCAGGAACTGTCCAGTTTATCCTTATAGACAGAAGAGTGCAGGCAACTTACCTGTTATCTACATCCAAGAGCACAAATGGCACCCATCAGTCTTAGAGACCAGTTGCTGGGTGCCATCCTGACTGAACTTTGCTTTGTTGCCTTGCTTTGAGTGATCAGACCCCCTTCTGTCTTGTCATGTTTGAGTTTTTAAGCTATGTGCATTCCATGTACCCTGATAAGCAATCTGGTCCTGCTTTTCCAAGGCATTCTAAGTGTTTTGCACAGTGTTTCTGTAATAGTACAAACTTTTTGCCAATTTGTCCCTTCCTTATGGCCGGGCACATTTTAAACGAGTTGATTTTGTAAACTGTTTTGCTTTATTTAAAATTAAATTGCACAAGATGCAATTGCTGCTGGCTCTTATTTTCGTTGATGAGAAAAGTTTTTAAAATGTTGCACAGCAAATGTTACTGCAAGTTGTTTCATACATGTGTGTAGGTTCCATTTCAAATGCCAATAAAGATTTTTTTAAAACTTTCAGTCTAATCTTTATGTTCTGTGAGACATTGGCCTGCTATTTAGTTAGTTAGTGCACTGCTGTATGTAGCAGGGTATGTATTTTCTGCAAACCTCCAGAAAACATTGAATCATGATCCACATAAGAGACTATTTAACTAAGATTCAAACTTACGGAACTGAACACTAAGTTGGGTCAACCGAGAGAAAGGGTAAGTCATGGGTACACACTCTTTGGAGTAAAGCTACCGGTGGTGATTCAAATGAACCTGTATACAGGGCCTCAACTCTTCATAGCATTTTATTAATGGCTCGAAGTACAAATGTGAATTTTCTGACTAAATTCAGATTGGTCGTGGAGGCTGGGTTGTTGCTGTGTAAAATTGCACAATGTTGATGGGATTGAAATCCACCCATTGCACATTTTCAATGTGGGAACAGGTGCATTTCAGTTTTGGCTCAGTGGGTCAGCCCTGCCTTCAAAAGATGAAAAGCTAGGAACAATGACCCAGAGAGATTTAGGGATTCGACTCCAAAGATCACCCAAATGCAAGAACTGCAAAACCTGTTCACAACTGTTACTGGTGATGCCGAAATGCCGGTGTTAGACTGGGGTGGACAAAATCAGGTTACAGTCTGACCGGTTGATTTGAAATCGCCAGCTTTCAAAGCACTGCTCTTTCATCAGGTGAAATGGGGACTTCACCTAGTGAAGGAGTAGCACTCGGAAAGCTTGCAATATGGGCGGTACAGTGGTTAGCACTGCTGCCTCATAGCGTCAGAGACCTGGGTTCAATTCCCAACTCAGGCGACTGACTGTAGAGTTTGCACATTCTCCCTGTGTCTGTGTGGGTTTCCTCCGGGTGCTCTGGTTTCCTCCCACAATCCATGAATTGGCCATGCTAAATTGCCCGTAGTGTTAGGTGAAGGGGTAAATGTAGGGGAATGGGTCTGGGTGGGTTGCGCTTCAGCGGGTCGGTGTGGACTTGTTGGGCCGAAGGGCCTGTTTTCACGCTAAGTAATCTAATCAAAAAAATTTCAGATAAACCAGTTGGACTATATAACATGGTGTTGTGTGACTTCTGCCAATTGTTAGTGGGACTTTGGCCTTTATAGCTAAGGGACTGATATATCCACAAGGAGGTATTTTTGCAGCTACACAAAAACCTTGTGTTACTGCCACCAATTTGGCCCACACCAGCCAACCAGTCTGCCTGAAGAGTCCAAGATACTACACCAATTTACACTTTGATCTGTATGTTATGGATAGTGAGGGTTGAAGTTCCAAGCCATCATGTAGCTGACCAAGAATCTCACCAGCTGCCATTAGTATGTCGAGATGACTCCTCTTCAGAGCTCTGATGAAGAGTCATCTCGACTTGAAAAGTTATCTTCTCTCTCTACAGCTGCTGTGGTTTCCAGCATTTTTTTTGTTTTCAGTACAGACTCCAGTATCTGCGGTGATTTGTCCCTGCCATCCGTGTGTGTTGGGAGATCTGCAGGATGATAATATGTACATTTGGTATCTTATCCAGTTAGCTTGGGGGTGGGGTTCAAATCTGAAACCTGTGTCTCAGGGACTGAAATGCCCCTCCTAACTTGCTTTGAAAATATATGGATTTAAAAAAAAGATTTTAGTTCAAGGGCCAATAATATTGAACGCTCCTCGTACTTGGAAAGAGGGGAAGGAAGTCTCCAAAACAAAAATTGTGCTAATTTTATTTGCTGGCTGCGGTGAGTCATTTGGGTTTGTGTAACTTGCCTGACCGTTGACTCTCTTGGGTGTGATAGAGAAACCACACAGCTCCCTCCCCTTCTGTTCCTCTGGCATGTGATCGCTGTCGTCAGTTCGAGCAGGGTGTCAGTTTCAGAATGTGGTGATTTTCCCCGCGGATCCTGTGGTGGTGGAGGGAAGGAGAGAGGTTCATGGAAGCTGGGGGGGATGCGGCTGAGAGAGAGCCGGAGCCCCACACTCTCTGCCTGTTTGATGTGGATGGCACTCTGACTGCAGCCAGACAGGTAAAGGCGAAGGGGACCTTGTACAAGGTCAGTGCTGTGCTCTGCTCTCAGTCAGTTCACTTTGCTGCAATGTTGGCTAAAGCAAGAGTCTGTCTGTCTGTGTGTGTGTGTGTGTGTGTGTGAGAGCTCACCAGAATATGCTCCTCTGCTCAAACCCCCTGTGCACTCTCGGTCAGAGACCAAAGTCCGCCTCCTTCAAGAGATCATTTAAAAGGGCTATATCAGGACAGGGCCTGACATGAACGGACCTCGAGCAAACTCTGTGCGGTCTGGCTTTCCCCCTTTGTGGCAGGATACTGGGGAAAAGAGTAGTCTACAGTGGGGAAGTTAGGAGGGCAAGTTGAACAGGAGATTAGGGAATATACGCAATGTCAGAACAGAAGGGCTTGACTTTGAAGTGTTTAAGACTATTAAAGGATTTAATAGATTTTTTTCTCTCTCTCTATCAACTCTTTATCCTCTTGGGTTGGGGGTGGAAGCGGTGGGGGAGTCAAGAAGCTAAAATCGGGTTTGTCCAGGAAGCCCTGTCTCCAAGTTCATGGCTATGGGTATCTGAGCCCCCCCCCACCCCCCACCCCTCCTGTAAAGCCTTTGAGGACGTGCTCAAATCAATATTTGTAAAACTGCAATTGAATGTGTTTTGTTAAGGAATTGTCGTCTGATCCAGTCTGGATACAACAGGGAGCCTGGTGATTACTCGTGGAGTCAAAGAAATGTCCAGCACAGAAACAGACCCTTCGGTCCGAATCGTCCATACTAACCAGATATCCTAAATTAATCCAGTCCCGTTTGCCAGCATTTGGCCCATATCCCTCCAAACCCTTCCTATTCATATACCCACCCAGATGCCTTTTAAATGTTGCAATTGTACCAGCCTCCACCACTTCCTCTGGCAGCTCATTCCACACGCACCACCCTCTGTGTGAAAAAGTTGCCCCTTAAGTCTCTTTTATATCTTTCCCCTCTCGCTCTAAACCTATGCCTTCTAGTTCTGGACTCCCTTATCCTGGGAAAAAGACCTTGCCTATTTACCCTATCCATGCCCCTCATGATTTTACAAACCTCAATAAGGTCACCCCTCAGCCTCTGAAGTTCCAGGGAAAACAACCCCAGTCTGTTCAACCTTTCCCTTTAGTCTCCAATCCTGGCAACATCCTAATCAATCTTTTCTGAACTCTTTCAAGTTTAACATCTTTCCTATGGCAGGGAATACAGAATTGAACGCAATATTCCAAAAGCATCCTAACCATTGTCCTGCAACATGACCTCCCAACTCCTATACTTGTTGCACTGACCAATAAGGGAAAGCCTACCCAAGGCTGCCTTCAGTAGCCTGTCTACCTGCGACTCCACTTTCAAGGAACTATGAACCTGCATCCCAAGGACTCGTTGTTCGCCAACAATCCCCAGGACCCTCACAAGGAGCAATTTATTGACTGGGTGGTACCCCAGGGTGAGGGAGCTATGGGTATAGAGATCCTGGAAGTTACAATCATTCCCATTGACGTCGAGGTCTTTGGATCTCCCAATGGTGTAAATACAGCAGGAGTGACTCAGTTAGTTCACCTCTGAGGCGGAGCATCATGGGTTCAAGCCCCAGTTCCAGACACTTCAGTACAAAGGGCAGTCAGTACTGGGGTGGGGGGGGAAGGAAGAGTGCTGCATTGTCAGGGGTGCACACTCTCAGATGGAGCATGAAAGCAAACCATTCTCTCTCTGGTATGAGAGAGAGAAAGTTCCTCATCTCTGAGAGAATGCATAGTTCTCAACAAACACCAGGTTGGGAAGAAACTGTCTGGTCCTTGTGGTGTGGGAGCTAACTGTGCAACACTTCTGCCTCATTTCCTACAGCACAACCTTAAGGTGCACACGATTGGTTGTAGTCAATCCTGGGATGTCCTGAGGCTGTCCAAGGCGCTAGATTAATTCAGATCTCTCTTGTAGTAATGGTACGGGGGTTCCTGAGGTGACAGTGGCTACCAATCACTTTCCTCAGCCAAGGTCAGGCGTTCCCGGCTGAACTCTTCATGAGTCCAAGCCGACCCGAGCACCTGGGACAACAACCCCCTCCCCCCCTCCCCCCCCCCCTCCCGAACACACACTAGGTTGAAGCAGCCTCTCACCACCTTGTTCTCTTGTAGAAAATCACGCCTGAGCTGGATGAGTTTGTCCAGCGGCTCCGGACCAAGGTGAAGATCGGTGTGGTGGGAGGCTCTGATTACATCAAGATCGCGGAGCAGCTGGGGGAAGGAGAGGAAGGTGAGGCCACTGGGCCACGTGGGGGCGCTGGAGCAGGAGGCCTGGGTTCCCCGTTGACGGGCCGTTCTCACACGTGGTCACCCGGGAGTGGGTTTGCTGGGGTTCATTTCCACACGTGTCAGCTCCTCGTGGGAAACACTGCCCGGAAGTTCCCTTGGTGGATATCAGCTCCTTTGTGTGAGCTAACTGGGCGTTACGATTATGCCAGGGCTAGGTGGTGGTTTTAGATTAGATTCCCCACAGTGTGGGAACAGGCCCTTCGGCCCAACCAGTCCACACCGACCCTCCGAACAATAACCCACCCAGATCCATCTCCCCCTGACTAATGCACCTAACACTATGGGCAATTTTGGCGTAGCCAATTCACCTGGTCTGCACATCTTTGGACTGTGGGAGGAAACCCACGCAGACACGGGGGGAGAATGTGCAAACTGCACACAAACTGGAATCTAGAATCGAACCTGGGAGCCTGGTGCTGTGAGGCAGCAGTGCTAACCACTGAGCCACCCTGTGTTGTGGTCATGTCCCTGGATAATAAACCACAGGCAGGTGGGACCCGTTTAGTTTGGGATTATGGTCGACATGGACTGGTTGGACCCAAGGGTCTCTTTCCGTGCTGTATGACTCGTATCACTGACGACGAGACATCTTCTGATTGTTATAAGGACCCATCTGGTTCACCAATGCCCTTGAGGGAGGGAAATCTGGCACCCTTACCCAGTCTGGCCTAGATGTGACCCACAGTCATGTAATTGTCTCCTAATGATCCTCTGAAATGCCTCTAAGATGCCACTCAGTTCTGGGGGTGATGCCTGGGCTGGTGATGGCCCGAATCCCACAAATAAGTTGTTTCTTGGGTTCACAGTTGGTCCCTATCTTCAGGCACCTCCCTGCTCCCATGGCTCTGAAACCGTGGAGGAGTGCGGTAAGCACCAGCCACCACTGTGACCGTGTACCGGCAGTGCCAGTGCAGGCAGTGGCTCAGGAAGGCAGCTCACTACCACCTTTCCAGGGCAACTAGGGACAGGCAATAAATGACAGCCCACATTGCCAATTCACCCATCACGAGTCAATACAAAATGGACCTGGATGGAATGGCACCGGATCTTGAAGGAGTGATACTAAATCCTCCTCTCTTTCTGAGACCGTGCCTGTCCTATCGGAGATGTGCAGGTTAGGATGGATTGCCCATGCTAAATTCGGAGAAGGTGAGGACTTCAGATGCTGGAGATTAGAGTCAAAAGCATGGTGCTGGAAAAGTCTGCTGCTTGTTTGTAATCTTACCATGAAGCCTCTTCCAAGGATGCCCACCTTGAAGAATTTCTCCTCCTCCCTTTATCACTCAGCCCCCCCCCTTGGTCTCGTCCCCCCACCCACACATATGCCTGACGAAGAGCTTATGCTTGAAACGTTTACTCTCCTGCTCCTCAATTGCTGCCTGATCGGCTGTGCTTTTCCAGCACCACACGTTTTGACTCTGCCCATGTTTATTTGTCCATAGTGTCTAGGGATGTGCAGGCGAAGGGGTTAGCTATTGGGAAACACAGGGTTACAGGGATTGGGACTGGGAGCGATGCTCTATGAAGGGTCAGTGCAGCCTTGATAGGCCGAATGGCCTCTTTCTGCACTGTAAGGGTCCTATAATCTGAGCGCCGTGCCCCACGATTACATGGAGCTGAGGATTATCAGATGATCCACGATCTTAGTGAATGGCAGGCCAGATGCAGTGGGCTGAATGGCCTCCTCCTGCTCTTCTATCTTTACGATCTCACCCAGCTCTCCCTTCCTTTCCGCAGTCATTCAGAAATTCGATTACGTCTTCGCCGAAAACGGAACAGTCCAGTACCGAGACGGAAAGTTTGTCACAAAGGAGGTGGGTCCAGAAATCACCCAAGGTCACTTCACGGTCCAGACCAGGAGCACATAGTTTTACAAATCCCAGGCACTGCATCGAGGACAAATTTAGAAATGCGATTTTAACCAACCTGTTTGGACATGTTATAACTCGCATGAAAGGGTATGGAGAGAAAGATCATATGGAATGGGGAAGAAGGCACACGGGGCCGAATGGCCTACTCCTGCTCCTTGTTTCTCTCTATTCAGGGCAGCTGGGATTGAACCTGCAGCCCCTGTCTCAGAGATAGGGGCATTACACTACGCCACAGGACTGTCAGAATACTATGCGTCTGCTAAAGAGTGGGACACGTTGAAATGTTTTGTTAGATTTGATTACCTACAGTGTGGAAACAGACCCTTCGGCCCACCAACTCCACACCGACCCTCAAACAGTAACTCACCCAGACCCATTTCCCTCTGACTAATTGACCGAACACTGTGGGACAATTTAGCATGGCCAATTCACCTGATCAGGACACGAATGACAAATTTCAAACCTCACAACCATTTGTACAACAGGGGAATGTGGTGAAGAGGAAAGTTTTTCACTCAAAGAGTTGCAAGGGATGTAGGGCAATGGAATGGCTTTAAGGCAGAGGTGGATTCCTGATTAAGGAGGGAGTATCACTTATCTCTTTATCCATCCACGGGATAAGGGTGTTGCTGGCTCAGCCTGCATTTATTGCCCAGAGGGCAGTTAAGAGTTAACCACAATGAGTTAGGAGTCACACACAGGCCAGACCAGGTAAGAATGGCAGTTTCCTTCCCGAAATTAGGTTAATGAAAGATGGGTTTTTCCAACAGTCGACAATGGATTTATGGTTATCTTTAGTTTCTTAGTTCCAGATTTGTTTTCAAATTCCTTGGCAGGATTTGAACCTGGGTCCCCAGACATTACCTGGGTCTCTGGATTAACAGTCCAGTGATAATACCAGTAGGCTGTCACTTCTGCTTCAGTGATTCAGTATTCTCAGTGATTTATTTGCCATACAGTAACAACATCTTCTATATTTGAGATAATATTCAACTGTTCCAGACTTCTGTATATATATCACGTATATATTAAGGAGGGTGTCAGAGGCAAGGAAGTGGAGTTCAAACTGCACTCAGGTCAGCCGTGATCTTATTGAAGGTCGGAGTGGGCCTGAGGGGCTGAATGGCCTACTCCTGCTCCTACCTCTTATGTTCTTAGCCCAGCAGAGTAGCCAACTCTAGTGGCCTGGAGTTTTTAATCACATGACCCACTCCTGCCTCTAAATGCCTCACCATTGGTCACCAGTGTGTCTGCCCTGATCCTCCAATCAGTCAGGAAGAAACACCTCCAATTTTGATGACCGTTAATAGTCGCGCGAAGGGCCTGTTTTCTCCGAACTGTCAGGAGCATCAGTGTAGCATCCAGGAAAATAAAACAGAGGGCCAGCCACCATCTCGTGGGATAGTATGATGGGCTCGAGGGGCTGTATTTCTGCTCCTATTTCTTACCCTCATACGGTACATATGAACCCCTGGAACGGCACAACGACTGAAAATGATGACAGCACAGGCCATTCAGCTCACTGTGACTATGCCAGCTCCCAACAGCAGTTTGGAGCACCCTGCTCATTTCCTCTACTGCCCCGTGATTTCTCCCCCTCTCGTCTGGTCCTTGTCCAGAATCGATATCTGTCTCTTCCGAGCTGTTTCAGGCCTTGTTTCCTGTTCCTAACCACTTACTACACAACAGCAAACTCTATCCCGCTCTACCCCAGGGTCACAGAGGCCCTTTGGCCCAACTCCTCCAAGCCAACCAGAGTTCCCAACCTGAACTCGTCCCATTTGCCTGCGATTTGCCCATATCCCTCTAAACCATTTAGACTCATGTACCTGTCCAAATGTCTTTTAAATGTCACTTGTGGTTTTTTTGCAAGTCCTGTGTTTCTCAATTCTTCCCCAATGGCAGAGGCCTCTTCCTCAGGAGCTGATGGCCTGGTTGTATTATGGAGGAGAAAGTGAGGACTGTAGATGCTGGAGATCAGAGCCGAAAATGTGTTGCTGGAAAAGCGCAGCAGGTCAGGCAGCATCCAAGGAGCAGGAGAATCGACGTTTCGGGCATGAGCCCTTCTTCAGGAATGGGCTCCTGAAGAAGGGCTGATGCCCGAAACGTCGATTCTCCTGCTCCTTGGATGCTGCCTGACCTGCTGCGCTTTTCCAGCAACACATTTTCAGCTCTGGTTGTATTATGGCTGGACTCTGCTGTAATCCAGAGCTCCAGGGAATGTCTGGGTACCTGAGTTTGAATCCTGCCATGGCAGATGGTGGAATTGAATTCAGTAAAAAAACAGGAATTACGAATCTAATGATTGTCGGGGGAGAGGAAACCCATCTAGTTCACCAATACCCTTTCGGGAAGGAAGCTGCCTTCCTTACCTAGTCTCGGCCTACACATGACTCCAGACCCACAGCAATGGGGTTGACACTTATCTGCCCTTTGGGCAATTAGAGGTGGATAATAAATCCTGGCCCAGTCAGTGACACCCTCATTCCGTGAATGAAATTTTTAAAAATTCTGCTTCCATCCCTCTTAATTTTGAACTCAATCAAATCTCCTCTCAACCTTCACACCAACCCACCCCCCAACCCAAGCACAACCAGTCCAGCTATACAGTGAGTATCAACATGAAGTGTGTATATTGCTCCAATTATAATCCACTGTCACCAAAGGAAATGAAATTTATAGGATACACCATCATAAATCTATCTGTATGATTAGAGTAGATTAGATTCCCTGCAGTGTGGAAACAGGCCCTTTGGCCCAACCTGTCCACACTGACCCTCCAAATAGTGACCCACCCAGACCCATTTCCCTCTGACTAACATACCTAACACTATGAGCAATTTCCCATGGCCAGTTCACCCTAACCTGCACATCTTTGGACTATGGGAGGAAACCGGAGCACCCGGAGGAAACCCACGCAGACACGGGGAGAATGTGCAAACTCCACACAGTCAGTCGCCCGGATAGGTGATTAGTGTAGATTCCATAGAGTGTCTCCCCATAATACACAGGAGCTGGACTGAGAGGTAAGGAGTCTGCTATCTGGATCCGTCTTGTATAAGATCCACATGCAGTGGTTAGCATGGCTGCCGCACAGCATCAGGGACCCAGCTTCGATTTCAGCCTTGGCTGACTGTGTGGAATGTGTACATTCTCCACGTGTCTGCGTGGGTTTCCTGCGATTGCTCTGGTTTCCTCCCACAGTCCAAAGATGAGGAGGTTAGGTGGACGGGCCATGCTCAATTACCCATTGCATGGAGGGATGTGCAGGCTAGATGGATTCGCCATGGGAAATGCAGGATTACAGGGATAGGGTAGGGGGTTGGGTCTGGACGGGACGCTGTTCGGAAGGTTGCTGCAGACTGGATGGGCCAAATGGTCTCTCCCATAGGGATTCTCCCTCCCAATCAGAGGCAGCTCATTTGAATAGAAGAAAGGGTTGGGGGGGGGTGGAGGGGGGAAGGCCATTTGGCCCCATTGAACCATTGAACCTGTTCTTTCATCCAATACAATTCTGGCTATTTTTGGACGAGGTTTGGAAAATAGGGAGGTGTTGAAATCGCACGTGGAACCTGACCCAGGGCTGGGAAAAGGAAGCAGGTTTCACTCGTTACCGTCCAGAGGCATCGAGACTGAGGGAATGGCAGACATTAAAGATGAAACTGTCCGAGATGGTGAAGCTTTGTGAGGAGCTGGGGCTCAGTCCCAGGGTTAGTGTGGAGACGATGTGAATATTCCCAAGGATATTGGAGACAGTGAGTTTGCTGAAGCAGTCTGGCACAGGGATTGAGGGGAGGGGAATCTGAAACATGTTGATATGGATGGGATCAGTGGAACGCGTGGCCAGGTGCTGCTTTGTCAGGATTTTGATGTTGAATCCGGAATCTGGGGAGAAAATGGACAAAGCCCATCAGAGATCTGACGGCGGGTATGTGTCTGGGAGAAGGAGGTGTTTCTGCAGAATCCTGAGGCACTGTGTTCTGTGTCCGTATCCCTTTCTAACCAGTGTACCCTCCCCTCCCCTCCACTCCCCTCCCCCTCACCATCTTCCCATCTCCCTTCTCTGTCCTCCTTCCACCCCCACCCACCTTTCCCACTACCCACTATCCTCCCCTCCTTCCTTCACCTTGCTTTCTCCATCCCTCCCTCCCTCCACTCACTCTCTCTACCACCTCCTCTCACCTTGACTCCGTCCCTCTCTTAGTCTCCCTCACCTTCCCTCTCCTCCCTCTCTCTCTCTCCCCCTCCCCACCCCTCCCCTCCCCTCCCTCTCTCCCCCACCCCTCCCCTCCCTCTCTCCCCCACCCGTCTCCTCCCTCTCTCCCCCACCCCTCCCCTCCGTCTCTCTATCTCCCCCCACCCCTCTGTCTCTCTCCCTCCCCTCCCCTCCCCCCTCCTTCCCCTCCCTCCCCTCCTCCATACATACACACACACATACACACAAACCCCCCACCTCCCACCTGCCCCTCTCCTGTCCCCTCTGTTGTTTGTGTCCCTCCCTCAGGCTATTCAGAACCAGCTCGGTGAGGAGTTGCTGCAGGAGCTGATTAATTTCTGTCTGGGCTACATGGCTCTCATTAAACTGCCAAGGAAAAGGTAACAATCCCCATGACGCTGGGGCTGGAACTGGGGTCTGGGGCTAGGCCTGGGCCTGGGCCTGGGCCTGGGCTTGGGCTTGGGGCTGGGCCTGGGCTGTGCTTGGGGCTTGGGCCTGAGGGTGGGTCCGGGGATTGGTGCTGGGCCTGGGCCTGGGGCCGGAGCCAGGCTTGGGGCTGGGGATGGGGGATTGGCGGCAGGATGGGGCAGGAAGGGAGATGGGTCAATGGACAGAGTGTGATTGGTGGAATTAATATGAATGGAAATTTGCAGGAATGGTGGGGGTGGGAGCTACTGAACAGGAATGCTTGCATTCTCTCCTCCACAGTGGCGGAAGAATTTCAATTCCAGTCTCAGGCGACCGTCTGTGTGGAGTTTTCACACTCTCCCCGTGTCTGTGTGGGTTTCCTCCGGGTGCTCCAGTTTCCTCCCACAGTCCAAAGATGTGCGGGTCAGGTGGATTGGCCATGGGAAATTGCCCGTAGTGTTCAGGGATGTGCAGGCTAGGTGGGTTAGCCATGGGAAATGCAGGGTTACAGGGATAAGGGAGGGGGAGTGGGTCTGGGTCGGATGCTTTTTGGAGGGTCAGTACTTGTTGATGGGCCAAATGGCCTCTTTCTGCACTGTAGGGTTTCTATGAAATACTGACCCCAGTCGTTCGGTCTTCTCCCATCCCCCACTCTAACTGAGGACCTTGAGGTCCCTCGAACTGTGAATCCATCATTCTTTAAGGCTATGCCTCAACACCACTTCAATGGCTGTAAGGACAGGCCGTGTCAAGGGAGACAGTGGTGTAGTGGCGTTATCACTGCGCTTGTAATCCTGAGGCCCTGGGATAGTGCTGTGGTGATGTGGGTTCAAATCCCACCCCTGGCAGCTGGTTTCAATTCAATAAATAAACAGAATGAGCCTGGAGTTGAAAGCTCATCAATAACTCCTCCCGATTGTTGTCAAAACCTTCACTCTGAGAAATCTGGCCTACATGTGACACCAGGCCCACAGCAATTTGTGTATTGGTAACTGCCCCTCTGAAATGGCAAAGGCAGTTAGGGGTGGGCTAGTGGGCCGAGGAGTGGCAGATGGAGTTTAATGCAGAGAAATGTGAGGTGTTGCATTTTGGATAAGACGAACCAGGGCAGGACTTGAGACAGTTAATGGTCGGGCCCTGGGGCATGTTGTCGAACAGACAGACCCAGGGGTGCAGGTAAAGAGCTCCTTGAAAGTGGAGTCACAGGCAGACAGTGCAGTGAAGGGGGTGTTTGGCACGCTTGCCTTCATCGGTCAGAGCATTGAGTATAGGGGTTGGGACGTCCTGTTGCAACAAGACATTGGTGAGGTCACATTTGGGGTGTGCTGTACAATTTCTGGTCGCCTAACGTAGGGGAGATGTAATTAAACTGGAAAGGGGGCAAAAAAGATTTACAAGGATGTTACTGAGACTGGAGGCTTTGAGTTATAATGAGAGGCTGGATAGGATTTTGCCTGGAGTGTAGGAGGCTGAGGGGTGACCTTTATAGAGGTTTATAAAATCATGATGGGAATGGATAGGGTAAATAGACAAAGTCTTTTCCTTGGGTTGGGGGAGTCCAGAACTAGAGGGCATTGGTTTAGGGTGAGAGGGGAAAGATATAAAAGGGACCTCAGGGGCAACTTTTTCACACAGAGGGTGGTACGGGTATGGAATGAGCTGCCAGAGGATGTGGTGGAGGCTGGTACAATTACAACATTTAAGAGGCGTTTGGACAGGTGCATGGATGGGGAAGGTTTAGAGGGATATGGGCCAAACACGGGCACATGGGACTAGTTCAGTTTGGGAAGCTGACAGGCATGGACGAGTTGGGCCAAAGAGCCTGTTTCCGTGATCTAGGACACTACACATGCTGACCCTTGGCAATGACACACCCATCCCAGACAAGGATTTAACCAAGATACAAATGGAATTCTTCCCCTCACGTGCTCAGATTGACGTTGATCAGCCCTTTTGCCATCATTGGAGTCATTGTTTTATCCTGGATCCTGGTTAGTCAGAGCCGCACAACACAGACAAAGCCCTTCAGCCCGTTGGGTCTGTGCCAACCCATCCACACGAGTGCCCCTTTGCTGTACTCGAATTTGAATGGTATTCCTGGTGCCCTCCCGGACATTTTTTGTAAATGTTGTGAAGTTTGCTGCCTCTATGGCCCTCCCTTCCAGGTGCCAGCGGCCCAGTGGGGACGGTGGGCGGTTGGCGTGGTGCTAGCCAGTGGCTAAGCCAAGGTGGCCCTGTGTTTGGGCTCCAGCTCAGTCTCCGTGAGGCAGCTCGGGGGCTCCAGGCCACTCACGGTCAATCAGCTGGAACCGGCTCTGACCTCACCGTGGGACATGTCTCTCTTTCAGGGGCACCTTTATCGAATTCCGGAATGGGATGCTGAATGTGTCTCCCATCGGCCGGAGCTGCACCCTGGAGGAACGTATCGAGTTCTCCCGGATTGACAAGGTAACCCTGGGGTGGGGGCTGTTGGGGAGTGGGGGCAGTCAGATCCTACATCATTCAACATGCGCTACACTCCTGAATGCTCTCATCGGGGGGGGGGGGGGGGGGGGGGGGGGGTAGGGGGCAGGACCAGTGCAAGGGGGCAGGAAGGGTAATTAGGGACAGGCAATAGATACTGGGCCCATGTCCCAAGGAACAGTGAACATCAGACACTGAGGTACTTTTCCTGTGGAGGCCATTTCCTGTGGAGGCACGGTGGCACAGTGGTTAGCACTGCTGCCTCACAGCGCTAGAGACCCGGGTTCAATTCCCGCCTCAGGCAACTGTCTGTGTGGGGTTTGCACGTTCTCCCCCTGTGTCTGTGTGGGTTTCCTCCCACAATCCAAAGATGTGCAGGTTAGGGTAAATTGGCCATGCTCAATTGCCAGTAGTGTTAGTTGAAGGGGTAAAAGTAGGGGAATGGATCTGGGTGGGTTGCTGTTCAGAGGGTCAGTGTGGATTTGTTGGGCCGAAGGGCCTGTTTCCACACTTTAAGTAATCTAATCTAATTAATTTTGGATCCACCCTCAATCCTATGCGATCATATTCTGTGCAATAGCCTACCATGGGGAACCTTATCAAAGGCCTTACTGAAATCCATATACACCACATCAACCACTTTACCCTCATCCACCTGTTTGGTCACCTTCTCAAAGAATTCAATAAAGTTTGTGAGGCACGATCTACCCTTCACAAAACCGTGTTGACTATCCCTAATCAACTTATTCCTTTCTAGATGATTATAAATCCTATCTCTGATAACCTTTTCCCACACTTTACCCACAACCGAAGTAAGGCTCTGTGCCTTCCCGAATCAACACTCTCCATCTCGGTCAGTCACAAACCAGAGACTCTCACGAGAGGGAGGTGGGGGGGGATGTGTTCGATCTCCTCAGGGAAGCTTTGAGGAGATCCCCAAGCACCTCCCCCTCACGGAGTCTCCTGCCGTGACCGAGTACCTAGTTGTTTTGGGGAGTCTGGTGTGAGATATACAATCAACATGACCCCCTCCCCACGGAGCTGGTAGCAAGAGATGAGCTTCTTACTCTGTGTGTGGGTTGGGGGTTGGGGGTGGCGGTGGGGGTGGCGGGTGGCGGTGGGGGTGGGGGGAGGTGGCGGTTGTGAGCTGGATCGAGAGAGGAAATACCTTGTTTTATCCGCCCAATCACTGGGCTTTCATTCTGTTCTCTCTGTTCCTAGTTCAAAGCTGTTCCCCACTTGTACCTCTGGGTGATTCTGAGGTTAGTGAACTGAACCATTCACTGTGTCTGTCTCCAGCACACTCTGTTCTGACACTGTGTACCTGGTTAACTTCACATGGAGCACGAGCTCCCGGTCTCCCGATCTGGATGGACATGAGATGATTTGTTCTCACCTTCTCCTCCATTCTTTCCCCAGGAAGAGAAGATCAGGGAGAGGTTTGTTGCAGCTTTACAGACAGAATTTGCTGGGAAAGGGGTGAAGTGTACAAGAGGCAAGTCAGCAACATCTGTCTGAGTGTCTACAGTTGTCATGTCCCTGTATATTTGTCTGTGTGTGTGTCATGTCTGTGTGTGTGTGTGTCATGTGTGTGTGTCACATCTGTGTGTGCCATGTGTGTGTCTTGTCTGTGTGTGTATCATGTCTCTGTATGTGTCATGTCTCTGTATATGTGAATGTCTGTGTTGTGTCTGTGTGTGTGTCTGTGTTGGCGTCTGTGTGTGAAAGTGTGTGTGTCTCTGTGTCTGTGTGTGTCTGTGTCTATGTCTGTGTGTGTGTGTCTGTGTCTATGTCTGTGTGTGTGTCTGTGTCTATGTCTGTGTGTATGTCTGTGTCTATGTCTGTGTGTGTGTGTCTGTGTGTGTGTCTGTGTCTATGTCTGTGTGTGTGTGTCTGTGTGTATGTCTGTGTGTGTGTGTCTGTGTGTATGTCTGTGTCTATGTCTGTGTGTGTGTGTCTGTGTGTGTCTGTCTGTGTCTGTGTGTGTGTGTCTATGTGTGTGTGTGTCTGTGTCTATGTCTGTGTGTGTGTGTCTGTGTCTATGTCTGTGTGTGTGTGTGTCTGTATGTGTGTGTGTGTCTGTGTCTATGTCTGTGTGTGTGTGTCTGTGTGTGTGTGTCTGTGTCTATGTCTGTGTGTGTGTGTGTGTGTGTGTCTGTGTCTATGTGTGTGTGTGTGTGTGTGTCTGTGTGTGTGTGTGTGTGTGTGTGTGTGTGTGTCTATGTCTGTGTGTGTGTGTCTGTGTCTGTGTCTATGTCTGTGTGTGTGTGTGTGTGAGAGAAGCTTTGGCTCTGCACTTTATTCCTCTCGCCCGTCTTCTCCCAGCCTGTGGCACTGCCTTCCATTGTGAACCCTGGCCTTTTACCAAACATTCAGAAGCTGTGTTCCTTGTGGTTTGTGTTCACTTGGCATTTACAAAGTGGGATTAAGGGGTGAATCTGTAACCATTCAGCAATCTAAATATAACCTGATGGAGATTGAGCAAGTTTGGTCTTCAACCTCCTCAGAGTGAGAGCTGTCATGTCTGCGAATCGATGGGCAGCCCTCAATCTGATTAGAACAAAACTTTAAACTGTTTTCATCAAAGAGCCTTGTTTACATCTCTGTCAGAGCAAAGGTTATTCACTTCTCAGCGCAGCGATCGCTTAGTAATGAAATGTAAGCAGCACGCAAAGCCATATGCAAACAATATCAATCAACTAACACCGAGATACAAGCACACACACACGTGGATGGACAAAGTGAGACACAGGCACACTCACAGGAACAAACAAACACATGTATGTGTAAAGACACATGTACATTCATACACACGCACACACACTCATAGACGCTTACAAACACACACGCACTCGTACAGACACCACAATCAGAGATAAATGCACACACACTCACTCTCTCACACACACACACACGCTCACTCTCACACGCACACACACTCATAGACGCTCACAAACACACACACACTCGTACAGACACCACAATCAGAGATAAATGCACACACACTCACTCTCTCACACACACACACACACGCTCACTCTCACACGCACACACACTCATAGATGCTTACAAACACACACGCACTCGTACAGACACCACAATCAGAGATAAATGCACACACACTCACTCTCTCACACACACACACACGCTCACTCTCACACGCACACACACTCATAGACGCTCACAAACACACACACACTCGTACAGACACCACAATCAGAGATCAATGCACACACACTCACTCTCTCACACACACACACACGCTCACTCTCACACGCACACACACTCATAGACGCTTACAAACACACACACACTCGTACAGACACCACAATCAGAGATAAATGCACACACACTCACTCTCTCACACTCACTCTCTCACACACACACACACGCTCACTCTCACACGCACACACACTCATAGACGCTCACAAACACACACACACTCGTACAGACACCACAATCAGAGATAAATGCACACACACTCACTCTCTCATACACACACACACGCTCACTCTCACACGCACACACACTCATAGACGCTCACAAACACACACACACTCGTACAGACACCACAATCAGAGATAAATGCACACACACTCACTCTCTCACACACACACACACGCTCACTCTCACACGCACACACACTCATAGACGCTCACAAACACACACACACTCGTACAGACACCACAATCAGAGATCAATGCACACACACTCACTCTCTCACACACACACACGCTCACTCTCACACGCACACACACTCATAGACGCTCACAAACACACACACACTCGTACAGACACCACAATCAGAGATCAATGCACACACACTCACTCTCTCACACACACACACACGCTCACTCTCACACGCACACACACTCATAGACGCTCACAAACACACACACACTCATACAGACACCACAATCAGAGA